>NC_080075.1:58078299-58261882 GCF_949987535.1 Balaenoptera acutorostrata
TTATTAAATTCCTATGCTAGACACTGCAAATAAAATGTGATCTCTATTATTAAGTAAAGCAGAGCTTAGAATCTAAGCTCTCAATGGGGGAACCTTAGCCATAAAAAAAACTTCAGTGCAAAGCAACAAATGCTATAAAAGTTTTAAATGGTAAAGTGCATTGGGATATAATTTTAACATTTATTAGGCACCTTTTATGAGCCAGATGCTGAGTTGGGATGGGTTGGCTGGGGGAGCTCCTAAGGTAGGTAGGATTTCATCAAGTTGGTGGGGAATGTGAAGGAAGAAGGGTGTTCCAGGCAGAGGGAGTAATGTGAGCAAAGGCAGAGAGGTGTGACAGGATATGGACATATCAAGGAATGACGGTGTCCTTGGAGCCAAAGAACCACAATGAGAATCCTGGCCTGTGACAAGCAAAGCCTATGAGAAGATGGGTACATCTCAGGGAAACAGGAACCCGCAAAGTGAAAACTCTATTAGGCTAAGGGAGTTAGGGCCCATTTCATAAACCATAAAGCCTTGTACATTAAAAACTTACAAGGTTCCCCTTCTATATTTAGCAATTTGCAAATGAGTTGTTCAAATTCAGATCCAACATTTACATTGTTACTTCCAGCTGCAACAGTCAGGTGATAAAGCCAAGTGTCCTTAAAAATCAAAACATATTAATAGAGATGTTAACCAAGACATAGTTTTTGATGACTTAAGGAAAAAAACAACTTGCATAAACAGTAGAAAACTTTGACAATGGAAAAAAAAAACACTCTTAATTTTTAAATAATAACTAAAAGCCACTTAAAGAGTTCTGAAGCCAGCTTATTTGAATTGTGCTCATAGTACCTTTTCCCCATTGTTCACATTTAGAAAAGCATAAGAAAATTAAGAAAGTAATGTGACACTAAGAGACTAGAATAAATACAACCAATTAATATTCTTTTAAGAAATACAACAAATTCTATCAAATTTAAAATCTGACTCCTAGTACATACAAATAGAACATATAAAATACCTAGGAAATCCAGAAAATTTAAAGAAGGAAATAATACCCAGAAGGAACATACCTCAACACAATAAAGGCCTTGTAAGAAAAGCCCACAGCTAATATCATACTCAATGGTGAAAAACTGAAAGCTTGTCCTGTAAGATCTGGAACAAGGCAAGGATGCCCACTCTTGCCACTTCTATTCACCATACCACTGGAAGTCCTAGCCAGAGCAACAGAGCAAGAAAAAGAAATAAAAGGCATCCAAATCGGAAAGGTAGAAGTAAAATTATCTCTGTTTGCAGATGACATTATCTTATTTGTTGAAAACCCTAAAGATTCCATAAAAACACTGTTAGAACTAATACATTTAATAAAGTTGCAGGATACAAAATCAACATACAAAAATCAGTTGTGGGGACTTCCCTGGTGGTGCAGTGGTTAAGAATTTGCCTGCCAATGCAGGGGACATGGGTTCGAGCCCTGGTCCGGGAAGATCCCATATGCCACGGAGCAACTAAGCCTGTGCGCCACAACTACTGAGCCTGTGCTCGAGAGTCTGTGAGCCACAACTACTGAGCCCACATGCCACAACTACTAAAGTCCGTGCACCCAGAGCCTGTGCTCCGCAACAAGAGAAGCCACTGCAAGGAGAAGCCCATGTACTGCAAGGAAGAGTAACCACCACTCGCCACAACTGGAGAAAGCCTGCGCACAGCAATGAAGACCCAACACAGCCAAAAAATAAGTAAAATAAATAAACTAATTAATTTTTAAAAATCGGTTGTGTTTGTACACACTAACAATGAATTATCTGAAAAGGAAATTAAGAAAACAATCCCAAAACAATAGGAAAAAAAAAAAGAATAAAGTACTTAGGAATAAACTTAACCAAGGAGGTGAAAGATTTGTACACCAAAAACAATAAAGCACTAATGAAAGAAACTAAAGCAGACACAAATAAATGGAAAGACATCCAGTCATAGATTGGAAGAATTAATATTATTAAAATGTCCATACTACCCAAAGCAACCCATAGAGATTCAAAGTAATCCCTAACAAAATCCCAATTTTTTTTTAACAGGAATAGAAAAAACAATCCTAAAATTCACATGGAACAACAACAGACCCCAAATAACCAAAGCAATTTTGAGCAAGAAGAACAAAGCTGGAGGGATCATACTTCCTAATTCAAAATATATTACAAAGCTACAGTAATCAAAATAGTATGGTACTGGCATAAAAACAGACATTAGGTCCATCAATGGGCCTAATGATTGCTTCATTAGGCCAATGGGACAGAATAGAGAGTCCAGAAATAAAACCATGCATATATGGTCAACTGATTTTTAACAAGGTTGCCAAGAATACAGTGGGCAAAGGATTGTCTCTTCAATTAATGGTGTTGGGGAAACTGGATATCCATATGCAAAACAATGAAATTGGAGGGCTTCCCTGGTGGTGCAGTGGTTTAGAATCTGCCTGCCAATGCAGGGGACACAGGTTTGAGCCCTGGTCCTGGAAGATCCCACATGCTGCAGAGCAACTAAGTTTGCATGCCACAACTACTGAGTCTGCACTCTAGAGTCTGCGAGCCACAACTACTGAGCCCGCGTGCTGCAACTACTGAAGCTCATGCACCCTAGAGCCCGTGCTCCGCAACAAGAGAAGCCACCGCAACGAGAAGGCCATGCACCGCAACAAAGAGTAGCCCCTGCTTGCCACAACTAGAGAAAGCCTGTGCACAGCAACGAAGACCCAATACAGCCAAAAATAAGTAAATAAAATAAATAAATTTATTTTTAAAAAAATGAAATTGGACCCTGATATCACACAGTACACAAAATCAATTCAAAATGGAATAAAGACTTAAACATCAGACCTGAAACCATAAAACTCCTAGAAGAAAACACTGAGAAAAAGCTTCTGGACACTGGCCTTGGCAATGATTTCTTGGGTATGACACCAAAAGCACAGGCAACAGAAGCAAAAATAGACATGTGGAATTACATCAAACTAAAAAGCTTCTGCACAGCAAAGGAAACCATCAACAAAATGAAAAGATAACCTACTGAGTGGGAGAAAATATTTCAAATCATATTTCTGATAAGGGGTTGATATCTAAAATACATAAAAAACTCATACAACTCAATAGCAAAAAGACAAACAATCCAATTAAAAAATGGGCAGAGGATCTGAAAAACATTTTTCCCAAGAAGACATACAGATGGCCAACAGGTACACAAAAAGGAGTTCAACATCACTAATCATCAGGGAAATGCAACTGAAAACCACAATGAGTTATCACCTCACACCTTTTAGAATGGCAACTATCAAAAACAAAACAAAACCCAAAAAAGATAAGAAATAACAAGTATTGGTGAGGATGTAGAGAAAAGGGAGCCCTGTACACTGTTGGTGGGAATGTAAATTGGTGCAGCACTGTGGAAAACAGTATGGAGTTTCCTCAAAAAATTAAAAATAGAACTACTGTATGATCCAGCAATTCTACTTCTGGGTATTTATCTGAAGGAAGCTTTGTAATATAAATTTATATAAAATAGTAACTCAAAAAGATATATGCACCCCCATGTTCATCACACCACTATTTACAATAGCAAAGACATGGAAGCAACCTAAGTGTCCATCGATAGATGAATGGGTAAAGAAAATATGGTATATACATATAATATTATTCAGCCTTAAAAAGGAGGAAATCCTGCCACTTGTGACAACATAGATGAATCTGGAGGACATTTCTGTGTCTGGTTTGTTAGCAACCAGGTTTGTTGCCTGCTAACAAACCAGACACAGAAAGACAAATACCATATAATACCACTTACATGATGGATCTAAAATAGTCAAACTCATAGAAGCAGAGAGGGAATGGTGGTTGCCAGAGGCTAGGGGGAAGGGGAAACAGGGTGGTATTAGTCAAAAGGTACAAAGTTGTGGTTATACAAGATGAATAAGTCCTGGGAAAAAAAAAGAAAAAAAAAAAGATGAATAAGTCCTAGAGATCTATCATACAGCATGGTGCCTATAGTTAACAATATTGTTATACATACTTGAAAATTTACTAAGAGGGAAGATCTTATGTTATGTAGTTCTTATCACACACACACAAAAATAATAATTAAAAAAGAGGTTGAGAGGAAACTTTTGGATGTGATGGATAGGTTTATGCCATAGACTGCAGTGATGGTTTCATGAGCACATAATTATTTCCAAAGCATCAAGTTGTATACATTGATTATGTATAACTTTTTATATGTAAGGAAGAAAGAAAGAAAAGAAAAGAACCCATTTTTCTGCTCCCCAAATATACTGAACTTTTTTCTTTCTATTAAAATATATATGTACATTATATTTTCACATAGTTGAGATTATATTAAGGACGTGCTTATACTATATTAGTAAAATTCAGAAATTATAATTATCTATTTTTAATATAAAAAAGAGATAAGGCTGCAGGATATTTTATCATATGGACATTATTTAATCAATTTCCTACTGTTGAACATTTAGATGCTTACTAATTTCACACTGATAAAAAAATACCATGAAATCTAACATCTGTTAAGTAAAAAAGGGTGTCTGTTATATTTTTTGTGTTTGAAATATATCAGAAATAAAATTATTTAAAAAATACTATGTCCAACAAATCTATAGGTAAATCTTTGATTGCACTTAACGGTCATTTGAAAATTATTACCAATACTTAATCATATTAGTCTAAATCATTCTAAATCAACCAATTAGACCTTACATACCTTTTCATGCTTGGATCCAATCAGGAGGTAAGTCGGACCTTGGTCTTTGGGGTGGATCACAATAGTGTAATGTGTGGATAAAAGACTTCGCCCACTGGCTTCATAATCTTCATCTGAATCACAGGATCTGTCAACCTCTTCAACTTTAGCCTCCCAGAGTCTGATCTGACCTAAAGGAAACTAAAGTAAATATTAGTAATTGTAAGGAAGGAACTTTCTAAATATTTTCCTGCTAAAATTTTTCATAGTCTTTTTCATTCTTACCGTTATAAAGCATACCTTTTTAAAAATGAATGCCTAAAGCTAATTGGATTATCCACATTGTTACAAAAGTAGTAGCCACAACCAACATGCCAACTGTAATACTGAAGAACAATTTGAATATTAGACATTTAACTTTTGTGGAAAAAGCAAGAAGCCACTTCCATACAGTGGTTTGGATTATTCATTTGGACCAAAATGACACATTACCTAGTCAAGCAATTCAGTCAAAATATTCATTTGACTTTTTTCCCCACAGAATTAATTTGATTAAGTTATTGGATCAAAAGGACAAGGGTAGACATAGTCTCAATACTATTCATAGAAAAAGTAACAAAGTTAGACAGCTGGTGTGAAGAAGTGTGATTAACTATTACTCTAAACCCCAATAAATGAGGAGTGTTTTGAGGCTATATACACATATATGATATATTACACATGTAATATATCACAAAAAATGCCATGATTTCTTTCATCTTAATTTAAGTGTAAGAAAAACATCCTAAAAATGATTTATATTAAATTTTACCTACTCTTTTACTGATGAAAACAATTATTTGCTGTGTAGAATGTTTAGCATATTTGTTTTAAAACTTTTCTTTAATTAGTCCATTTATTCCAGGAACACACACAGTCTGCTTCAGATGTACAACTTCTAAAATATTCGGTCAGGTTTGGAATTGCAGGCTGAAAAAGTTCATTGTAACTCCAAGGACATTTACCATCTTACATTTCCATGCTCAGGCCCAGGGCTCAGTGCTTGGACTCTTTTCCCATCTACACTCACTCCCCTGGGTGATGTCATCCAACCTCATGGCTTTTGCATCAGCATGTATTAGCTACTCCCAAATTTATAACTCCTGACTCACACTAGCTCTACTTAGATGTCTAATAGCATTTCAGCGTCACTTGGTAAGTCCTCCCCCACCACCTGCTCTCCTGAGTCTCTCCCACCCCAGTTGTTCGCAACTTGATCTTTCCAGCTGCTCAGGCCAAAAAGCTTGGCATCGTCACTGCCCCTTTTCTTGCTCTCATATTCCATACCCTTTTAGTCAACAAATCCTATCAGCAAATCTTTCAAAATATACCCAGAATCTGGTCTCTTCTCACACCTCCATTGCCACACTAAACCACAATCATCTCTCACCTGAATTACTGTAAGAGTCTCCTAACCAGCCTCCTCCTAATTCCCTTCAGACAGTAGCTGGAGTGTTCCTGTTAGACATAGGTCCGATCATGTCACTGCTCGGCTCAAAATCCTCAAATGGCTTCTCATCTTACTTGGAGCAAAAGCCAAAGTCCTTACTATGATAAGGTCCCCTGCGATTTGGTCCCCGTTACTTCCCTGAACTCATCTCCTATTATCCTCTCCCTAACGGAGTCCAGTCCAGTCACACTGACCTTCTCACTATTCCTCAAACACACCCGGCATGCTCCTGCCAAGGCCTCTGCACTTGCTGTTCCTTTGGCTTGGAGTACTCTTGCCTCTTTTACTTCCTTCAAAACCTAATTAAAATGTCGGCTTCTCAGTGAGGTCTTACCTAGATATCTTATCTGCCTAATAGCTGATTAATAGTAAAAAATTAATTCATTTGATTAAATGTGTTGTCTTCTATGAGAAACATTGCTTTTTCCCATTAAATTAATTACAGTTATTTTCTGAGTAGTTACTATGTGCAAAGCACTATTCTGGGCACTGAGTGAAGAAAATTTACTTCTGAAGGAAAAATGTGAAATTAACTTATCTATACTTTCAGAAAAAGAAAGGCAGTAAAACAAAAGCAAAATAATAGGGCAGAAAATTCACATTAATAAATAAAAAGCAAGCTTTAAAAAATAGGATAAAGAAAACTAATTCTACTATGATAATACATGACAATACTACCCTAATTGTGTGCTTTAGACATACCCAATCATATGACAATCAAGGTTCCACCCACCCCAATATTTAAAGGTGATTATTCCTTTTACCAGAGGATTTACCATGGTTCTATAAACAGTGAATAGACTGGGTGCTTTTAAATATTTTGACTGAATTTTTAAAAAGACACTGATTGAGGACTTCCCTGGTGGTACAGTGGTTAAGAACCTGCCTGCCAATGCAGGGGACACAGGTTCGATCCCTGGTCCGGGAAGATCCCACATGCTGCGGAGCAACTAAGCCCGTGCACTACAACTACTGAGCCTGCGCTCTAGAGCCCATGAGCCACAACTACTGAGCCCGCGTGCCACAACTACTGAGCCTGTGCCTAGAGCCTGTGCTCCACAACAAGAGAAGCCACTGCAATGAGAAGCCCGTGCACTGCAACGAAGAGTAGCCCCCGCTCTCCTCAACTAGAGAAAGCCCGCGTGCAGCAATGAAGACCCAACACAGCCAAAATTAAAAATAAATAATTAAAAAAAAAAAAAAGACACTGATTGAGATAAAGACAAATTGCTTCTGAAACATCTATAGCACAAAATGAAGTAAGCCTATACCAATTCACAAGCATTCTCAATACTTTTCCCGTAATTATAATGGATTTCTGTTCAGCTATCTACATTCCTCTGACTTGTTCCTTCTGTGATCAATGTTATCCATTTTTAATAAAAAACAAATTATTATTAGTAGTAGTAGGAACATTTAAATTCTACTCTCAGCAAATTTTAAATTATTTTTCTATTTATAAAACACGAATATAGAAACTTGGTAAAAATAGAAAGTTATTAAAAAAAAGGAAGAAAAAAATCATCCATAATTCTACTACCACTCAACATTTTGGTATAGTTCTTTCTGACTTTTCTGCTATGTGTATCCTTACATAGATGTGCTGGACTGAGAATTATAAACTCAGAATCCCAAACTTCCTCTTCTACAGTCTCCCTGTAACTGCAGAAAAGAAGCTGGGAACTAAATTTGTCAGAATCCCCTTCCCTGCATGGCTCCAAATTAGCGCTTGCCTGAGAGAATTTTCATGCGATGTGGAAGGTAAGGGTGAAAGAAGAGTCATTATTCTCCTGAGACAGCTGCAGTCAGATGCCTGGGCTGATGCGTCACAGAGGCTTCTCAGTAAACTGCTGAGTACCAGCTGCCTCTGTGCTTTGTGTTCAGACCGTTGGTGCTGACTTCTCAGATCTTCAGTGGCAGCTGCTTCCCCGACCTCTACTCCCCCAACTTTTCTAAAGTTATGTATGTCCCTAATTCTGCATTAAAATTGTTAAAACTGGAATACACAGAGTGGCTTCTGTTTTCCTGACTGATAATTGAGTTAGGGTTATACTGAATATGCAATTTTGTACTGTGCTTATTCTTGTATTATTTTTATGAGCATATTCCCACATTACTTCAGAGATATCACTCTCAATGGCTGCACTGTGTTAAGTACCAACCCGTGAGCGATACTGAGAATAATGGCATGCATTTTAAATATGGCTAGTCAGAACTGAGAGTGCAGACTATGAAAATAGAGCAGAGAAATACTAACTGACCTACATGGTCAGTGGACCAAGAAGTTTAGTCTCATTAACACAGTAATCAGTCATAGGCTGCTGTTCTGTGGAGCTGGCATCATTGTTTTATGCAAATACTCTTGGTCCATGTTAGTTCAATTTTTATAGTTTCAGTAATCCAAAGATGACATGGGGTATGCACAATGATAATTAGGTATACATTTCATGTTTGGAAGATACCCATCTTTTTTACTCTGAAAATGCAATAACTCAAGTTTTGGCGGGGAGGAGATTAGTTAAAAATGAACGAATAGGATATAGATATGCAGATGGATGGATAGATAAGTGGTATCTAGGGATTCGAGGGCCTGGGACAGGACTGGATTCTTTTCCCTTCCCAGCTCTTTTTTCCTAGCTTGCTGTTCCCTTCAATCAACCTTATCTAGTCTGTCAGACCTGGAAAATATGAGAAATTGATGTTGAAAGTGGGATAGAGGAAGACTTTTCTAGGTCTTAGAAGAAGAATTAATTACAAGTTACTAAGGCTTATAATTAAGAATCAAAACCCCTGTAGGTCTATGATTACCTTAGTAATAAATTTTATGCAAAATTTCAACCTTATCAAAAATCCTAAAGTTTGAGCTAGCAACAGAACAGTGAAAGGGAAAACTTGAAGCCATAACAAACAAAAAATTCCTCTAATTAGCATATTAAAAATACATACATACCTTATCTTCTTGACTACGAAAATAATATAATGTTTTTCCTATAAGTGTACACCAGACTCTTTTGGAGTAGCCATGTTTTACCTGAAATCATATTTCAAAGAATTACAAATGTAGCTCAGAACTCTGACACCTTAAAGTATAGTTTATACACTTTATTTGAAGCTGTTCAGCTATCCAGTTTGCTTGAGATGTAAGTGATATTCCAACTAGACTATCCAAATGCTATTTAAAATTTACCCATTATAGTAGTAGCATGGTATGTTTTGCTTTGGTGCTCACCATTCAACACTTAACGAATGTTTACTATATGTCAAGTACTATGCCTAGGACTAAGGATTCAAAGATGCCAGTTTCACAAGTAAGTGTATTTCATAGCTTTTATATTACATAGATTTCCAATAACCCTGTGGGGCTCTCTGGGTTAACACTCTAATGTTAGAAACGAGACTGAAACCTAAGAATTCTAGTGATTTCCAAAATGTAAGAGATTCATTCATTCAAAACATTTGATGCCTTCTCCAGAAGTAATAATACACTAAACACATTTGATACCTTCTCCAGAAGGATACACACAAAATTGTAAAATAATAATATTAAAAGCTATTATTACATATTGAGTGCTTCCTATACGTCAGGAACTATGTCAAGTGATTGGGATGGAATCTGAATCTGATTCCTGACTCTGAATAGTCAGAGGCTGGTCTAGATACTGGGGAGACGGATATGAATGAGACACAGTCTCCTTCTTCAAGGAGCTCACTGCCTCGTGAGGAAGACAGACAACTAACCCAGCAGCATGCTACATATCTTCATCAAGAACACAAAGAGTTTACACGCCTAGTTTTTTGGGGGTTTTTTTGGTGGAAGACATTTTACCAAAATTGGTACTAAATACCACAGGTTTTTCATTGTTTGGTAGCTTTATGAAGATCCTCACTGTGAGTTCCTCTCTGCCCAAGTTCTGCCCAGGTACAGGCACTGAAGATCTTTGCCAGACAGTCCCAGCTACACACTCAAGCCTAGAAAAACACCAAGGACCCCATTCCCATCAGTGGGTAAGATTGATAATAGGCTCTGTTGCCCCAGACCTAGAATGCGGTGTGCCTGGTTGAGCTTGCCCTATAATCCCACTACCCTGGCAGCCCTGCCAACTTCTGCCTTGAGGCTTGACCCTCTCCTGCAATAGTTAGACTGGGCTTCAATTTGGAGAGGCCCACCACCTGGAAACCAAGACACTGGCCGGTAAAACGAAAGCCCAACATTCCATTGTCATGCTTGCCCATGGTGATAAATACGAAGGAGAAAACTAGAGCAGGAAAGGAGAAGGAAGTGCCTGGAGAAGGAGGGACGTGTTTTACAATTTAAAATAAGGCGGTCAGGAAGGCATCACCAACACTGATTCAAGCCTTGGAGGAGGTAGATGAGCTATGCAGTCACCTGAGAGAACACTCCGGGCAAGGAAGCAGCAAGCGCCAAGGTCCTGAGACGGTGTGTGCCCATGTGTCTGAGACTAAGCGAGGAAGGGGAGAGGTCACTGGCGAAGGGGCAGCATATGGGGATGGGGAGCACACATATTTTGCAGGGCCCTTGTAATGACATAACATTTAAACGGACTGCTCTGACAGTTGTACAATGAGAAGAATATAAATTATTGCCACAACGGATTTTACAGTCAGCAAGTCACAACAGTAGAAAAGGCCTGGATTCTGAGGTCAAATGGACCAAGGCTTAAATTCCAGTTCTACCACATACTGGATGGATGATGTCCTCAGGCAACTGACTTGACCTCCCAAGTTCTGTCGTTAACATGGGATTACTGTACACCTCATTGGGCTGTTGTGATGACCAAAGGAGAAAATGTAAATAAAGGATACTAGTAGTTACTCAATAAATGCTTCCTTCCTCACTACGCATAAGGAGAAGTAAAACACATGTTTCGTTTAAAGCCACAAATGCAGCCAGCCTTTGGGCTTTCAAAACTATGGTTTAAGCAAACAAATAACTCCACCATCTAACAGTTTGATGGATTTAAATGTTGCTTGAGGAAAAACAAAACAAAACAAAATGTCGCATTTGGCAAGACATGTTTCGGTTTAATTAAATTTAGAAACATATATTTACAGATAAATATCCTGGAAGTTTTAAACAGCTTGTGTTATGCAGCTTTTTTTTTCGTCTTTTAAACAAACTCCAGAAAGGAGCCTTACCAAAACTGAACAATAATGCATCTGGCTACAGAGAGTATACTTTTGAAATGATTTATCTTCAAAGAAAACAATGTGTGCCTTTGAGGAACTACAAATTAATGAAGACTTCTGCCAACTTACAGTAAAAGCTGTGTTTTAAAACATAGTCTTTTTATGTACATCTGATTACGTTAAGATTTCTTCCAATTCTGACTTATTCTGAAAAAATCATAATAAAACAAATTACACTAGAAGAATCCTCACAAAGATTTAAAGACAATCTCAAACCTCAAGGCTTTGGTGAACTAAATAATTGAAAGAATAAATTATTTTACCTTGCATCCATAACAAAGTTACTTATATCAGTTCTCTCTGAAACTTTGATGACAAATAGTGTATCATATTCTGATTGGCCTTTGTCATCACACAGAACATAAGCTCCCATGGTCTTCTCCCCTCTCCTATATTTTCATGCCTGTAGCCTTCTCCACCACAAATCCTGCCACCTGTCTTGCTGACTTCAGCATCTAGGTAAAACTCTTGTGATAATAATAGCTAGCACTTTTGGCATGTTTATGATGTGCCAGGCACTGTTCTAAAGCAGTTTACAGGGCTTCCCTGGTGGCGCAGTGGTTGAGAATCTGCCTGCCAATGCAGGGGACACGGGTTCGAGCCCTGGTCTGGGAGGATCCCACATGCCGCGGAGCAACTGGGCCCGTGAGCCACAAGTACTGAGCCTGCGCGTCTGGAGCCTGTGCTCCGCAACAAGAGAGGCCGCGATGGTGAGAGGCCCACGCACCGCGATGAAGAGTGGCCCCCACTTGCCGCAACTAGAGAGAGCCCTCACACAGAAACGAAGACCCAACACAGTGATAAATAAATAAATAAATAAAAGACCGTGAATTTCAAAAAAAAAAAATTTTTTTAAAGCACTTTACATGCTTAAATAATTTATTTAATCTTCCCAGCACCTGTGAGGTTGGCACTATTATTATTGCCACTTAACAGAAAAGGACACTAAGGCACAGAGCCTCTACGTAATCTATTCAAGGTCACACAAGTGGCGACTGTCAGAGGCAGGACATGCACCCACGCAGTCTGGCCCCTGAACTCTTGCCCTAGCCTCTTTGCTGTACTGCCTCCCTACAATCTTAACTCATAGTTCCTTGCTCTCTTCATTTCTAAAAACCTCTGCTATCCTTCCATTTTTGCCATTCATCCGCTTGGCCACACCCTGGTCCTTTTTCCTTCATTGGGAACTGCTCCACTTCTGAAATTTACATTCTACTCTCTGATCCCAGCCTTCCCCCAGCTCCCACCCTCCTACTCACACCACTCCTATTCTTTGACCTCATTCAAAACGTTTAAGTCCTCCAACCCTTCCATTTTATTCCAGTTTATCAGTTCCCTCCTGGCTTCTCTTCCTTCTCCACCAACCCTGGATTTGATATTTGATCACAAAACAACTCTTGCTCTAAAACCTGTGATTATGTTGCATTCCCATGCTTCTAACAAATCCACTCAACAGAATTTCACCTCCATTTGTTTTTAAGTAATCCAGTGGAGCGTGTAGGAAGAGAAAGAAGGTTACGGGAGGTTTTAAGAAATGACATTAGCCATAGTTAATAACTGTTGAAACTGAGTAATGAATATATGAAGGTCCTTTCTATTATTCCTTCTACTTTCACATGTGTTTGAAAATGCCCATAATAAAACACTGATTTAAAAATCATCATCTTGATATGCATAAAGCAAGTAAAATGTTCATTGTGGAATTTAGGTGGTGGGAATATGAGTGTTCACTGTAAAATACTCTTCCAACTTTTCTGCGTATTTGAAAATCTACATAATAAAATGTGAGAAAAAAATGACTATCCTCACATCACTACAATGTAAAGTCTCTGCTCTTATTTCTGAGCATCTTAGAGAAAAATAACCAACATGAACTCAAATCACTGAAGTTAGGTGGGTCCTCGGTAAATCAATCTTTCTATCTGTCCTTGGGTATATCCTACTTCCCTTATTCGCAATCCTTTCCTTTACTCTCATGGAACTGTCCATTGGAGTAATCTTCATAAAAGAAAGCCGAGGACATCAGACGTGATTTCACTCATTGCCCCACAAACTTAGATTTTCATCCTTCTTCACCTTTCTGCAAGTCCAGCCCCTCCACAGTGCCCTCCCGCCATGCCTGATCACCCATTTCTTCTGGACTTTGTTCTTAACCTCCCACTTCTCTCTCCCAGCTTCCTCCCTTCAATTTGGAAACTCAAGGTATGCCTTTCCCATCTGAAAAAGTGCCTCTCCTGACACCATGTTCCCTCCCGGCTTGATTCTTTCTCATGTGCCGGAAAGTAAGGACAGTCCTCCACACTCAATACTGCACTTACTCATTACCTGGTTACCGTTCAGCATACCTCAAGGCACTTTCTGCCCTAGCACTTGACCGCATCTGACACTACAGATCACTCCCTCCCTGTCAACCACTCCACCCCTGGCCTCCAGGACTTACTCTCCAGGGTCTCTTCACACATCACCTTTATGTGCCCTCAAATTTTGGGAACCTGAGTGTCCCATCAACAGTCCCCTGCTCTTCCCACCCTACACAGTTTCCTGGGTGGTTTCTCTTACTGTCGTGTTTTCAACTATCATATCCATGCTGACAATTCCCCAAATCCTTCTCTCCAACCTAGCCCTCTCCTCTGATGGAGACTGGTGTTGCCACTGCCTCCTGGACTTCTTAACTCAGGTGTCCTCACAAGCTCTAAACATTGACAGTTCCCAAAATAACCTTTTAGTCATCCTAAACTGCTCCTGTTTTCTGAGCTCTCTATTATCCGGCACGGTCTTTCACCCAGCCATCCTTATCTCTCCCACTTCCTAGTTGCTGAATTCAGTCTAACGGAAGACTTTACCTCCTAACATTATTCAGATTCACCCTCTGGTCTCTTTCCCCATGACCAGTTCAGAATCCTATCCTCTTGAGGAAAACCACTTCCACTTACTGTTCTTAGAACCTCCAGTTTGCTTCC
This sequence comes from Balaenoptera acutorostrata, assembly GCF_949987535.1. Taxonomy (NCBI): domain Eukaryota; kingdom Metazoa; phylum Chordata; class Mammalia; order Artiodactyla; family Balaenopteridae; genus Balaenoptera; species Balaenoptera acutorostrata. Next base: position 58,092,691 of record NC_080075.1, read on the forward strand.
CACAAATTCATCTTCCTCTCAGCAGAGTAATCTGTTAACAGCATGAATATAGCCATGTCCCTGTTACAAACCCTGAAGGGTTCCACAACACCTTCAGGATGAAGAACAAAGCCCTTAACAAGACAAAAAAGCCCTCCATGATCAGGACCCTCCAACTTTTTCTCCAAAGGACTTGCTCTTCGCATAGGTGGCACTGCTTTGAGATACTGTGTCTTTTGTTCGTGCTGTCTTCTAGCCCGGGATACCTTTCCTTGTCCGTTTCCAAAATTAATTCCTACTCCTCCTTGGAGACTTGGCACAGGCAAATCTTCTCTGAGAAGTTGTTCCTGATCCCACAGCCTAAATTAGGTTTCTCTGTGACCTTATGATGCATGTCAACAATAGTATTTTATATATATCATTATAAATATGCTGACGTCCTTTTCTTTCCCAATAGATATGAGGCTCTCTGAGGGATGGGGCAGTGGCCTATTCATCTTAATACGCTGCAGCTCATTGCCTGACATGTGGTAACTGCTCAATACATTTTTTTTTAAATAAATGAATTTTTATATAGTAAATGTTCTTCCAAAGCATTAAAAGTTGCAAGAGTGACTGTCCAGAATCAAATTAGTCAAGTTCTTAATATCTACCTACATATTTCTGTACTTAATAATAACAGTGTGACAACTTGGAAAAGCCTCCTCCCCTCCAAAGTATTCAAATGCTGCTCTGCCATATCTGGGATTGTAGCCTGAACGTGAGCTTAGAACAAGTCACTCAGAATGAGTTTTTCTCTTATAAGGCTTTGCAGGTGAAAATATGGGGGTGGACAAGCCTTCACAAATGGTAGGAAAGAAACCTAATAAGCATCCTGTCTATAAATTCTAATGGTTTAGTCATCTGATAATCACATCAACTTATACTCATTTAAAATGCAATTGTGAAATGGGAAGCAGGGAACAGCAGAAATGTAACTGGAGTGGAAATTGACAAGCCATGCCAACAATTAAAAATAAGCAAAAAAACAAAAACACTAATTGTGAAAGAAGTAACAAACCCTTAGCCATGAGATCATATTAAAGCTTAAGGGTTTGATAAACATAGCCCTTGAAACAGGAGGACACCTAGTTACTATGAATTAGAATAAGAATGTGATTTAAAGTGGCACTGTGTTCGTTGGAAAACATATATTAGCACAATACCAAGGAGTTCTCAAGCCCATCAGTAACTGAAAAAACATTTTCATGGTAATGTAATGTTTTGGAAAAAAACATAGTGCATCTCTGTTGAATGTATTGGTAATTTTTTTCTCCAATTTTTTTCTCCGGTCTTTGTAAATATTACTGAAGAGCACCCACCTACATTCCCACATTAATATTAAGTATAAATTACATGGTGGCATAGCTCATCTACAGCTAAATTTTTCACCTCTTACATAAATAAAGTACATGAGTGATGAGTGATGATGTAGAGATTATTTTTGTGGGTAATATTTTGCATGTAAATATCTTATTGTATTGTTCTAAAAGTGACCAATTGAACTCTTTAAAATTCATAATATTTATCTTAGCGTAAATCAATACTTCCTCATTCTAAAAAAGTTAGAAAACAGAACTAAGCAAAAAAGAAGTAAAAACCACCCAGAGATGTCTAATATACCTTAGTATATTTCTTAGTCAGACATTTTTCTACAAACATGTTTACCAAAAATGGCATAACAACCATTTGTATGTATTTATGGTAATACGCTATTTTATCACCTAACAATACATCATAACTTATTTCTAAAACATTAAACATTCTTTTACAACATTTAAAATGACTGCATAAAGCATTACCTGATTACATAAATATTTATTTAAAACTATGCTCTACTCTACATCTAAGTTGATCCCAGTTTTTCTTTATTATAAACCATGATGTGCAAGCAACCTTTCTGCAGTAATGGAAATGTTCTGTATCTTGAGAGAGTGACAGTAAATATCTGTCAAAACTGATCAAATTCTGCACTTAAGATCTGCATTTCAATGTATGTTAATTATATCTCATTTGTTTTAAATAGGAAAGAAAAAACCATGCTGTGATGGACATCCTCATACTTAAATCTTATGCAAATTAAGATAATTTCCTAAGCATAAATTTCTTGGACTGAGATTGCTGGATCAAAGGGTACGTATATATGTTCATAAAGCATTTAATATTCATTCATTTATTTGTTCATTCAAAAATGTTTACTGAGTAAACACTTTAGCCAAGACATTGCCAAATTGCCTTCTAAAGTAATAAACTCACTAGCAAATTTCTTAATTTGTGTCAATACCGCATTTCACACTTTTAAAAGAGGTCCTCCCTTGATCAGATTTTTAAAAAATATCCATTATTTCTTGCTCTTTAAGAAAATTATTATTGATAGTAGAACGTTTTCCCATATGTTTACTGATCATTTGTATTTCTTCTCTCTACTGTCTCTACTTCTCTCTCATTGTGTCCTTCCCCTCACTGGTATTTATCCTTTACTTACTAATTAGAAAAAGCTTGTTTTTCATGTTCAAATACCTTTCCAAAGCTTCTCATTGGTCTTTTAAAAATTCTGCTTAGAGAAATTCTGATAGTAAGAACATTTACTTTTTTTTTTGTTTTTGGTTGTGCCACACAGCTTGTGGGATCTTAGTTCCCCGACCAGGGATTGAACCTGGGCCCTCGGCAGAGGTTCTGAAAACCAGAGTCCTAACCACTGGAACTCCAGGGAACTCCCAAGAACATTTACATTTTTTATGTAGAGTAGTCAAATTTATCATTTTTCATCTTTATGGTTTTTGTCTTTGGTATCATACTTAAAACACTCTTTCCCACCCCAAGATAACATAAATACTCAATATTTATATTCTCTGATGCCCACTTTTTATGATCGGGGGCTAATTCCATTGTTGCCTGGGATACTGCTATGTATAAGAGTTCCCACCTTGGTGAGCAATCCCTTCACCGTTGGTTTGCCCTCAGGTTGGAGGAAAAGGGGGTTGGCAGCTTGTACCCGAAGAACGTTCTGTAACACTTTGATCCACTCCTCCAATATATTGGGAGAATCTGCAGTCAGATAGTATGTGTGTTTTTCAGTGGTCAACTAGAATGGAATAAGAAAGAGATAGGAAAGGAAACTCTGAAGATTTTAGGATATTAGCATTTCCTTGTCCGTTCTTCAAACATCACTACCTAACATGGAAATAAACATGCTGAACCTTGAATCCTAGGTTCTAAATAAATGATTCCATAAATCACGTAGCATATTTTAACCACTTTGTGAGAATGACAATTAACTTTTTTTGAAATAATTTTTTTCACTTGTTTACTTTATAATTCTTCATAGTATTAAGCTTTGGGGTCATGATTTTTTATCTTGTTTACTCATTACATTTTCCTTTTCTCCCTTAAATGTGCTACACGTTCCTGGTTGTTGAAATGAGGAGCAGAATGATTGCAGACTGTAATAAAATAACACACTTTAAGCAAATAAAGAGAAGTTATTTGTTATGGAAATGAAGAAATCAATTATAAATAAAATAAGAAAACCTATACAGCAGAAGCAGAATTCTTAGAACATGTAATCAGATATTATGAACTCACAATTTCTCAAGTTCAAATTAGCCACATTTCAAAAATTCCAAATATTTCAGAAGCCTACAAATGATTCTTATCTGCCATGCTCCAAGACAAAGTTTTCCCTGATTCTCCTTTCTACATTTTTGGGCAGTCCTCAGGTACTATCCACTGGAAACACTGTTAATGCACCTTTCTAATAAAATATTGTATTCTACTCTCCAAAGGAGCAAGATAAGAAAATAATGATTATTGAAGGCATTTCAGAAATAAAGCATCTGAATTTTAAATCACACATACCAAACTGTCTCAACAGCTTGTTTATTTTGTTTGCTTGTTTTAATTTAACAAAGGTTTCTAGCAAGACTGGCATTATGTGTGGGTGAAATGGTCAGCAGCTACCTCTGCCATGTGACCCAGTGGGAGCCAGGACAGGCCCTCCGCTCACCAATATCCTTCCCACTTAGGTGTTACAGCATCTGAAGTTCATAGAACTGCCATTTTCTGGTTCTCTATTAAATTGCAAACATTTCTGAATTTAATAGTACATTAAATTATGAATATCTTGTTGGGAATTCATTTATCAAATAACCCTCCCCTAAAATAGCTTGACAGTTTGAGAACAGAAAATGGCTGGGAGGGTTAGTGTGGGGAAAGAGCCATGTAAAGGATCAAGGGCAAAGAAAGTGTAGAGTTACTCACATATACTCAGGTTATATTATAGTTTTAACTAAGAAGTCCTGGGGTTTCACACATTTTTGGGGCATCAAACTGACCCCAAAATGGAATAAACAAACAATTGAACACCCAATTTCCACTCTATTAACTTACATAATTGAGAACTGAGTTTTGCATGATACAAAAAAAGAAAAAATAAGTACCTGAACTGTTTGTTTGTTATCTCCTCTTAAAATGCTGCAGGATGCACTAAGTTCAATATGGCCCTGGGGTTTTCTGATTACATCACTCTGTATGAAAGGAAGAAAACCAATGCAAAGTGATTACCTACAATAGTCATAATAAGAAATGCTTTGTCTAATTAATTGCATTACATGGAAGAAAATCAATCAGGAGTCTGATTTATAGTTTGAGGAATTCAGTTCTAAATAACAAGCAGTTTCCACTCACCGGAGATTTGTAGTAAAGTAATTCACCACCTTTAAGAACAAACCATCTCCGCTTCCAAGTCTTGACTTTACCACTCATTTTTAATAAGTAGCCAGATTTTTCCAGTGGTTCCTAATTAAAGAGATTTTTAAAAAATATTTAAGTTTCCCTTTGGAGGCTCAAACTAACAGATACATTAATGTTTAAAAAAAAAAAACCTGATTCAGTGTTTACATTTTTCCCATTATCACTGGAAGATGAGCAAGTTTTCGGGAGCTTCTGCTCTGGCTGTGAGCACTCTAAGTCTGGGGAGTAGGCATCTGGGGGAAGAGCATAGTCACTTTCAGAAGCCACAGAAGAGAGAGACACACCTAGATGAATAAAGAAATAAATCAAGTCAATATTTAATAATTGTGTGGTCCAAATGCTGACTGTCAGTCTTCCTAAGAAATACATCTAATCCCAAATCATAAACCTTCCTACACTAGATGTAGTCCATACTTTTGGCCATGAAGTACCTTTAAAGCAAAAAACAGAACTTAAGCGTAAGGACCATCATGCAAATCTCCGAGGAAGTTAAAGGAACATAAATAATATTTTGGTATGATTATAAGCACAGCTATTTTTACATATATAAAATATATGCAGTAGCCTAACAATATCTTTTATTAAGGATTAAAAATATGTGTATTTACATATTGACATGTAGGCAAACAAATGTTGAACCTTAATTTATCAAGATTTGTACAATCACACTTTACTGCACTTAATTTTTGTAATCATTTTTTTTAAACATCTTTATTGGAGTATAATTGCTTTACATGTAATCATTTTTAAAGTAACATCACATTAAAAAAAACACACAAGTCCAATACTACTAGTTTATAGATTTTGAAAATCTTTCATAAAAGAGACGCAATAAGACTTAAAGATATAAACAGACTATTTCATTTGCCAGCAGTTCTAATGTAAAATTCAAGGGAGCATTTTTCACAATAATTCACTTGCCATTTTAGAAAACAACTTGCAAGTTGCAAGCCACATTTGGAGAGTCACTACAATTGGAGATTTTGAAAATATTAAATAAAATCAAGGACTTAAGTCATTATTCATTACAGTATGTGGCAATTTTTTGTGTTTATTAACATTTAAGGGAAACATTAGGACAATATCACTATATTATTCCTCTTATTTATTTGACTAAGACAAGTAATGGCTGTGATAATAGTAATATCTTTATTTTTCAAAGAGTAACAGAAATTTAGATCTACAAAGGACTTCAGAGATCATCCTGGTTCATGCCCCCATTCTCTAAGGAGACTAAGGTCCACAGATTAAAGGATTTGTCCAATGTCAAACAGCTAGGCAGAGGCAATGTTGGAGTGCAAATCTCAGGCTCCTAGCCCCAGGGTGCTAGGGACAGAGAAGAGAACAAAACAAACAAATTTCTGCCCTCATGGAACACAGATTCTAGTCGGGGGAGACAGACAAAAAACAGGGAGCAAATGCCATGGAAAAATAAAATGTAGAGTGGACTAAAGGGAATAAAAAGAGCTAGCAGTTAGAGAAGGGCAAAGGAATACATTTGAATGGTGTGCTCTGGGTAGATCTCCTTGAGAAGGCAGTGTCTCAACTGGAGGAGGCAAAGGAACATCTGGGGCAAGAATACCAGGTAGAGCAAATGATCAGTGCAAGGTCCTGAACTAAAGGAATGAATGGCATGTGCCGGGAACAGCTAAAGGGTCTGGATGGCCAGAGCTGAGTAAGAGAGAAGAAAGGAGGAGATGAGGTCAAAGACATCAAAGAATCACATAACATGCTATAGTCTTTATAAGAGGTCCTTGCAGTGTTTTGAGCAAAAGTGTGATATAACCTGATTCTGGCTGTCAAGGGGGCAAGGTCGTATAGCAAAGGGACTGATGGAAGCCCCAAATATTAAACCTATGAGAGCTGAACAGCTCCTGTTGAAGCTGAGGGGTTTGGGAGTACCTAGGGGTTCCATGGAACACAGTTTGAAAACCAACATACTGTGCTGCATTAAAGGCTTTTGTAAAATACAGATGTCATTTAATGTGACTGGCTCTCTCTGTAACCTGTATGCCAAAAATTTCTTCAAAATCTACAAAAATTGTAGACATGCCTAAAGTAAGTTTTTGTTGGTTTCCATCTTAATATCAGATTAACCACCACGTTTTTAGGTATATTCTTCTGCCATTTAGCAGGGCAAAAAATTTAGCTGAAATAAGTCCATCCTATAAATTATCCAAAATCACACAGTAACTGTAAAAGAAAAACCTCATTTAAGACAAGTATCTCACTTTATTCCTATAATGAAGTGATCTCTCTTTTACAGATAAGGTTAAAAAACAAAACAAAAAACAAAACAAAACAAAAAAACCCACTGTCTTGTCTGGAATCACAAAGAGAATTTAGAAGAGAATTAGGACTAAAATATAAGCGTCTTAGTCCTAGGTGAATACTTTTTTCACTATGAGTGGAAGGCAGCTCAGATTTTTTTTTTTAAGTCCTATTCTAGAGATAAAATTCCCATTAAATATTCTGAATTATTTGGAGTTGTCTTGTATGCCTGAGACTTTCCCTTACCTCGTTTCATTGCTCTGGGGCTGCCTGGCCCACTCCGACTGCGAGAGTCTGACTCTGAAGTCCGGGAGCTGGATCTGGAACTATCTTCTTCCTCTGACCCAGAGGAGTCATCCAGGAATGGGTTGCTGCTTATCTGGGTCGCCTTCTAAAGAAAAGCAAAACAGCCTCCCTGTGTCCATTCTTAAAGTCACCACTCTCTTTTGGTATAGAATGTTTTACCAGAAGTTATGGAATAAGATTTTTTAAGGAATACAAGAAAATATTTTGCCATTATCAAAGTCACATTGTTAAATCCCAAATTCCAATTAGCAAGGCATTTGTCAATTATAAAAGATTCCTAAGAACATAAGGCTGTTAATACCTGATGATACTTTTTTTTCTGATACTTATTTTAATTAGGTACTTCACACAAAGGAGGGCAACCCTGGCAGTGATACAAAGATCTTTCTATATTAGAAGTTTTCATTACATCATTAATACTATTTCCTTTAAACAATTAACAGCTATGGAGGGGTGGAGACTCACATGTAGCATAACAAAAACGGAGCATATCAGACCTCTAATACTCCAATAAGAATAAATATCTTCTCTAGATCTTTCCATTTCTTCTCTTTTAATAATATGCTAGTGTGAACTTCTAAAACTCCCTATAAAGGGACAGTCCATGTAAAATGTCACGAATGGAATCTGGAGCTTGACTAAACAGTTTTCTTGATTCATCATGAAGAGCCCCACATGTTTAACAGTAACAATAATGAGTTACCCCCTTTAAAGTTGTGTACACTGGGGCTGTCATATTCTTGTATATCAGTGATGTATAAAGTCCTGATGTGGTATAGGAAAGCACTGCAACAGAATCTGAAACAGAAAACAAAATGATTAAGAAAAAAAACCTTCTAACTAGTGCTTATGCCTATTTCTTATGAATGTGAATTAGCAAAACTTCCAATTAAAGAGAAACTGGATGAACATACAATATTCATTACACAGTCTACCTGAAGAATTATGGCATTTATGGCAGTTTTAAGTATACACTCTCTTACATGGTTCATTACGTCCTCAGGTGTGCTAGTTCCCCAACAAGACTGTAAGCTCTTTGAGAGCAAGGATCTTAGCTTTTATTTCTTTGGCATCTCCATCCAGCTCACAATGGGCAGAAATGAGTACAAACACCTGCTGACTGATTCAGTGAGCAGTACCCTATGAATATATTCTCTGACTATTCAGAGACCTATTACTGACACGTGTTAAAACATCGTCACTTTTAAACCTATATCAGGTGAACCTCAGATTGAAAGGTTAAAATATATTTCCTGAGCGGCAAGAACAGAGGATAGCTGAAAAGGAACAGAACAACGATAGTCACCTCTAAGATACAGATCAGAGGTAGGATAGGGAGGGGGCCAGTAGAAGGAACCACAGAAAAATTTCTCTTTTTATTCCAGACAGTTCTCTGTTGTTTGGTTTTATTTTTCATAATGAACATGCATTGTTTCTACAATAATTTTTTGAAAAAAGAAAGAAAGGAGGAATGTGTTTTAAACTCTGGAAAAAGAAGACATGGAGATCAATAGTTTTACAATTTTAAACAGCTGAAACTCCACTGTTTCTTAGCTTTAGCCTCTTTCGGGTAAAAACATGAGGTACTTGCTACATAAGAGTTGAACATCTACGTGCCCCTATACTGAGTAACATGAATTTCAATTTTAAAATATAAATCAGCAAGCTCAGAAAGCGTTTTCTGGAAGTTGGCAAAGTTGTATTTTTTCCAATGACTTTAGACAGTTAGGAAGTTCTTGGCTAATGAAATGGCAATACAAAATCACTTATTTTTTTAAACATTTTTTATTGTAGTAAAAAACGCATAAGATAAAATTTACCACCTTAACCATTTTTAAGTGCATAGTTCAGTTAGTGTTAAGTATATTCACATTGTTGTGAATCAGATCTCCAAAACTTTATCTTGAAAATGTGAAACCCTAGAGCCATTAAGCAACTGCTCCCCTTCCCCTACTCCCCCTAACCCCTAGTAACCACAACTCTACTTTCTGTTTCTATCAGTTTGACTATGTCAGATATCTCATATAAGTGGACTCCTACAGTATTTGTCCTTTGTGACTGCTTATTTCACTTAGCATAAAGTCCTCAAGGTTCACCTGCATTGCAGCATGCAAAATCACTTACTTTTATTAACATTCTCCATATTGAAGGCCTCAGACATTCGAATGCCTGATTTGGCTACAGCATAAATTCTGCTTTCCTAATGTAAAAGAGAGATTTAAGCTGGATATTTGAAGCAAAGAAACAATTACTTTCAATACACATGTTTTTCATTTGTGCTTCATTTAATTGTCACCAGAGTACAGAATTATTATAAAACTGTCACCAGTGCCAACTAAAATATGCCACTGTAAACAGCACTGCAGAATTTTCTTCCATCCATTAGTCACTCCATTATTTATCTTTGTTCCCAAACTTTTGCTTGGTATTTTAAATTATTTTGAAGAGACAGGAAAAAAGTAAGAGGAAGCTTATTCACAATCACTGACTATTCATAAATACCACCATTAATATTCTACCATTTCAGAACACAGTCAAAAAAAAAAAAAAAAAAGAAAAGGAAAACTCTGAATGGCTGTAACACGAAGCCAGAAACCATTTATTATCATTGACTAGACACAAATATTATCTTTAATATTCTACCATTCTAGAATATGGCTAAAGAAAAAGAGAAAGCCAAAACTTGAAGTCAGAAAGCACACACAAAGTAGCATTTAGTGCTATCACCTTCATATCTCAATGTACATTTCAATGAAGTAGAAGAAACACCTGAGGTCAAATAATAAGTGAATTTGAGAATTGCAATGGAATTTATAGGATCTTGTTCCAAAAGTAGGTTGTTATTTTGCTTTCTCTTCTTCTCTGAGAGAGATTTCTGAAGTGGGTACTGGAAGGCTATTGGCCCTGCCCCCTCTGAGAAAAGGGACTCTAGGTTGTTCCTAATGCATAGATCACCATGTCCTGAACTTTGTAACACACCTAACCTGGACAGTTACCTGGATCAGGGCATAGTGGGCAACTAAGGCAGTCCTCTTTGGGACTGCACTAGCCAGGGGCCTGTGAGGCAATGGGCAGGAGATCTCTAACCATCTGAGACACTGTAGATTGAAGAGTGGCTGACTGAATGAATCACTCTCACAGCTTCTTTGAGAGTGTGATGGTGAGATACACAGAGAGAGACAAACAACAGAGTGGACAGAACAAAAAGACATATAAAAATAAGGCAGTTAAGTGAGGCACTTAGAAGCCATGAGAGAGCGAAGGAGAGTAGTTAGCAGTCGTGAGAGAAGCAGACAGTCACTGTAGACAGGAGAGGACAAGCTGAGCCACGGGACCAGGGACAGTGGGTATCACCTGTTTTTCTAAGGAGTTGACCATCAGAGGTGCTCTTGAATCATTACATGCTGTCCTGCTAGAGTGACTACTGTATTTTTGAATGATATTCCAGTTCAGTAAGAATGGGCTATGCCTTAAAATAAACTCTTAAAAATCCTTAAACTCTCATAAATTGAGGTGACTAGAATGTATCTCTTTAACTTGAAACTTGAAAATACCCAACAAGCAGAAATAAAACCTCAAACTTGGCCAGTCTGCTAGAAGGCTTTTGCAAAGCGGTACTACTTTTTCAGGACTGGATAGTTTCAGAAGGCAAGAAGAGAAAAAGGCAAAAAAGTAGTAAAAATGGTTTACCAAATAAAATGAACATGAAAGTCTAACCTAAATCTCTGAAAATCTCAACATAATGAAAGAAGCAAAATTTCAACTCCTGACTGCCTAAAGGGTAACATAATTGGAATTCCAGAGATTCACATGCCAATAATGTCCATTTTTTATGCTATCCAGAATTTAGTAATAAACTACAGGCGGTTTCATGTGGACTTTGCAATGAAATGTTCTTTTAAAAGTAAATAAGAGCAGATACATCTCAAGGTCTGAATTTATACTAGGAAAACATAGTTGCCTTCATTTGCTTAAAATTGCATTGGTCACTAAATAAAAAATAATAACAGAATATGACTCCAAAACCCAAAAAATCCCACAACCCAGATGATTCTCTGGAGGCCAAAGGTTAAATTATGTCAATATGTGAAGGAAAACTTCAACCTACAAAACAGATAATTTCACTTGGTTTCAAATATAGGAAGAATTTTTTTTTAATCTAGAGATTCCTAAGAAGAATCACACAATTAATGGGTTAATTATTATATTAATGGTCAATGTTTCAATGGAAGAAATTTCAATCTATTCTAGATACACAGGAAGATGCTTTTGGTTAAAGCAATAGATTTATAAGTTCATGAAGAGTAAAATTAAATTTCTCTTAAAGCCAATCAAGTAAATACTTAAGTTCAGAACCTGATGACCAGTAAGTGTCCTCATCCAGAATTTACCCACAAGTATTATACAGTTAGGGAGAACCCTTCTTCCCCACCCCAGTGTTTCCTTCCATGTGGAGGGAGCTCCAAAAATTGAACATTCCTGATCTCTAGCCAGTGATTCCTAGAAGGAGAAACCGGACATGCAAAGCCCAGCACTTTCCCCTCTCCTTTCTATTGAGAAGTAGCTGTGTGCAGGAAATAACCATTTGTTCTTTCTCTAGACTGTAAGCTTTAGAGGAGCTGGGCCTCACTGGAGGCAGCCTGTGGTGGCCGGTCAAGCGCTACCTGGGCCTGGGTGAATAAATCTAGCTTTTTCCCAGGTGCAGTACTGGCTCCTTTGCCCACCAATTCTCTAAAATCCGTTTTATCAGTAATAAAGGTAACATTTTGATCTTCCTTTGTCTTACCCTTCTCTTATTTCTCGACTGGTTTGGGGGAAAGAGAAGGGGAAATTGAATTCTAAAAACTGGGAATTGTCAGAACAAAGCCGGACTGGAAAAGAAAGGAGAAGAAGTAGAGTAAAACCTGAAAATGAGCGTTGAGCAAAAACGAGCGTGTGAGCATTGCACACAACACATAATTTACCCAAGAGGGAAACCGGTGCAGGGGAGGAGTTGGAGGTTTGCCACAGGCCGCCTTCTTTGCTGAGTCGCGGGTTTCCTGGTCGTCTGAACACGGGGACTCCAGGGAGTCGTAGGAAAATAATCCATCATCACAACTAGTGTCCATAGTCTCTAAAATTTCTGTACTGTCGCCATCAAGTAGATCAAGATCTGTTTCCTGAGGTCTCAGTGGCCGGATCATGCTTATAGCATTTCTGTTTGTACCAAACATCCTGTCGGAACTTAACTGTGGCTGGCTTAGGTGTCTTTTGGCTAGAGCTACACTTAAGCTGAAAACATTAGGAACCCTTAATTTGGGAAGTGGCAGGTTTGACGGGGGCACTAGTTCTGTGCCTTTTCCAGGGAGTGAGTTAGGATGCTTTGGACTCAAAGCTGGGGTCAGAATAGGGCTTGGGGTGTTGGCTTCACTCGATGAAGATGAATAATCCAGTCTCTGAGACTGAAATTTTTTATTCAGTTCGTCTGAGGAACTATCGTGCTCCTTTTTACTTGATTCGGAATTTCCCTTTCCGAGAGGACTCCACTGTGCCTCCTGTTGCCAAGAATACAGCTTCTTGTGTTCTGGTCTCTTTATGCCAAAAGTCTCTTCTTCAAATATAGAACTGCTGTCATCAGAGGCTGTCAGATACGTCTCACTGCCCATTCTGCTACACTGGACCCCCTCCTCTGATGTGTGGCTGGAAAGGGTGGACGTGTACCTGGACTTGGATCTTCCTTTGCTCCCGTCGTCCTCATCGGAACTCCAGTCACTCCCAGGAGCCCCAGAATTCTGGGATATGCCACCATCCGTCACAAAGCTTGTCCTTGTTTTCTGATTCTGCTCTGAGACACAAGGCACTTGATGCAATGTTCTCTGACCTCGGTTGTTTTCTTGAATTTGGTTATCGACAGACTTTTCTGGTATTTCCATTTCTAGAAAAGCATACATTATATTGGCATGTTGCCTTTAATCATACAATCTTTCTGTATGTTTAGCTTTATATAATTACATTGTACAAACTGGAATTTCCATGTGAGTCAAGTTAATTTACATTACCCTTTTTTAGTCATATGCCTTTTTTAAACCCAAGTTTGAAAACTATAAGCTTTCTATAAAACACTGAGCCCTTACACTTCAATAGAATAATATCAAAATGAAACTGCTTTTTACAAAGAAACATGAAGAAAAAAAAACTGACAATAGTCTAGGGTGAGATAATACAAGAAGCAAAATGAAAAATAGGGCAACAATGACTATCAAAGAAAGCAGCCACTAAAAAAATGAACACCATTAATTATATTTTAGAAGCAAAGAAAATGACAACCCTCTTTCTACTAAACTTCAAAATTATCTTAAGTAAATTTAAACATAATAAATATAAAGCTATAGTTTAAAAAAAAATACTTTGTTCCCAAGCTTCACTACATGAAATATGCAAAACCATAAGGAAAACATACACAGAGAAAAGCTTTATTCACTCTACTTTTGGTTTAATCATAACTACAAAATATGTCTTTACAATAAAAAATGTCTTTAAAAATATCTTTAGATATGGCTTATTTTTGTTTATAACGTAATTAATAGAACGAACCATTGACTTTATAAACAGTGAACTAAAAGTTTAGATTGAAGAATACAAAAGAAACTTTGAAAACATGAAAACATAGATAGGACCTTCATAATTAAGGATACAGAGGCTGAACAAATAAACTCCACAATTTGGTATCGGGCAGTTTGTTAAATTTGCAAATGAGCAAGAACTGCAGTACAGGCAACCTCAGCTGTACTGAGCTGTACTCAACTATTAGAAAGTGGGAAAAAAACTAAAATGACTTCTCAAAAAAGAAAAAAAAAATCCATGTAATGCCATGAAAACAAGTACCAAAGGAGCCTTCTGAATGGAAAAACATTATGTAGTTTTCAGAGTTTCATAACCAAGCATAGAGACAGTTCTTAGGGCTATAATTTTTCTCCTTTGGAGGAAGGAAGCAGGAACTGAAAACAGAGAAGATACAAGTTCAAGTCTTTCTAAAATATTTGGGAAAAGTCATACTAGTGGTGGCAAAGCAGCAACCGCAAAATTAAGCAAAATTTAGAGGGGCTTTAAGACTAAAAGAAGGGTAGAAATCTGCACACAGGTCCAAAGTTTAAACATCTGGCAAATATTTTCCTCTTTGAGGCAATAAAGGGAAAATCAAAGCAGTTACTAAATTGTCACCTGGTGTTCTTTTTCTTTATAAGTTTGCTGTGTCACATTTAATTTCATATTGAATATTAGATAATCTTTTTATATTTTAAATAAATAATGAATAGAAAGTTCATACTTCTAAAACTCAATTAAAACAAGTAGGTATGACTGTACATTTTTAAATTTTAACTATTACTGCTACCTATTGCAGGAAAAAGTATCAGGAAGGGTAAACCAGTTTTTCCTATAAATCATTGGCAGAGAGTCTCAAAAAACACACAAGATAACTAGATACACAGAGTTAAATGCTGTTTTGCTCTTTAGAAATAGTCTCATAAAACATCAAGTTGTTAGGAAAAAAATAAGGAAAATGAAGCTATCTTTGCATTAATCTTAGCAAATGATTTTTCCTTTTTAAAAAAAATGTCAAAGTAAATTCCTCTAGTCCATAAATACCTTCTATGTCTTTTCCTTCAGTGAACTCAGGTTCTTTAGATGATATCTTGCTCGTTTCCTCAGATTTTACAACTTGAGGAGGACTCCTTGCCCGGGATAAAAAGCACCCAAAGGTCAGACTGCTCAGACGCTGGCCTTCTGTGAGCTTTGGTGTGGAGACAGTGGACAACTTCTTTCCTTGAACTTCTGCAAGATCATTAATCAAAATGAAGATCTGAATTTTTTATAACGGTTTGTTAAACAGAGAACCAAAGCATATAAAAACGTGGACAAATCACTCCTTATAACAGAAAAAAGCCTGAAGTTCATCTTTATTTATGCATAGGAACAATGACCCCTCAATGTCTAGCATCACACGCCAATGTTTAAAATCTGTTTATATATTTTGAATGCACACACTATTTTTTAACTGCAAAGAGAAACATTTCTAATCCCTTTAAAAGTAGTTAGTTCTCAAACAAACCAAAATCCAGATATAAACAACTAGGAAGTTATAGCTTCTTGCAATGTCAACTATTGGTAAATACCAATCAAGTATTGGTAAAATTTGATTGTTTGGTATTGTTACTAATAGTGAGAAAAAAGGGACTGAGGTCTTGGTTGCCAAGACAACCCAGGAAAATTTAGATGATCACTGGGGCAAATATCACATGATCACTGGAATAACTTTTGCTTATCTTAGTTTTTAGTGTGCTTCTCATAAGAAAGCAGATGAAGGGGCTTGGTCTATGGTGACCACAACATGCAGAGCCTTAATCACTTCCTTAGAGAACAAAAAGGGGAGGGGCAGTCTCTAGATTGAGAATTTAGACAGCTAGGTGAGTCATTAATCGAGCACCTAATCATGGGTTTAATTCATCTTCTAGGACTTGCAACATTGCTGCTCGTAAGATCAAAAGCATGGAGATTCCAGTGATAGTAAGAAAAGTTTCCAAAGAAATTAAATTCTCAACTCTGGGAGAGCACCAAAGGGTTAAGTTAAATAGCAATTGGTAATTGAGTATAGAAAAATACCTTTATATAGTGTATTCCTTCAGATGTATCTTTTAATATTTTCATGTTGCCATCGCTCACAGAACTAATTCATGATTTTTAATAATCACATATATACATATATATTTTTAAAGTACCATATTATATCTACATATGTTGTATCTGTTCTTCTCCAGCAAAGCCTAGGTTCCAAGGATCAATAAACCTTAGTCTCCAAGACTAAAAGGCTGCCAGTGAAGACTAGAATTGCAAGTTAAGAATATCAGGGAAACAGTATTTGGTGAAGGGGCTTAGTACATCCAGTCTATTTCAGAGAGGGTGAACACCACAAAGACCTAAAACTTTAATTATAAACATGGAATTCCAGATCAACTATAGGAACACCTATTTTTTTCATCATATAGGTAGAGGAAATGTGTGATATAAGAAATAGATTTTGGTCTTCATCCATGGTTCCTGGCACACAGCTTCTAAAACCCTTGGAATGTCCTAAGAGTGATAAAAGTGTCTTTTGTTTTCATAACAAGCCCTTTTAAACACATCTGAGTATGTATTAATGAGGTGATTTCTGGAAAGCCCCTAGATGGCCTCAGGATGGGGCCTGGTTGCCAGGGGAACCAACCAAATCATGAGAGGGTTGGAAATTTCAGCCTCACCCTCCACCCCCTACCTCTGACTTCAGGTGAGGAAGAAAGGGGCTGGAGGTTGAATTAATCACCAATGGCCAATTATTTCATCAATCATGCATGCCTACATAGTGAAACCTCCATAAAAACTCAAAAGGATGGGGTTCAGGATGCTCCAAGTTGGTGAACACGTGGAGGTGCTGGGAAGGCGGTATACTTAGTGAGAGCCTGGAAGCTCTGTGTCCCTTCTCCCGTATCTTGCCCTATGCATCTCTTCCATCTGGCTGTTCCTGAGTTACATCCTTTGTAATAAACCAGTAATCTAGGAAGTGAACTGTCTGACTGAGTTCTGTGAGCCTCTCTGGCAAATTATTGAACCCAAGGAAGGGATCTTGGGAACCTTGGATCTACAGTCTGTTGGACAGAAGCAGGGATGCCACCCTGTACTTGTGACTCTGTCTGAAGTGTGCGTTTGTCTGTGTGTTCAGTGCCTGCTCGGAGATGCAGGTGGGTAGTTTTGTGGGGGTGAGGGGTCTGGTGCTATCCAAGTAGATAAGTCAGAATTGAGTTATATTTATAGGACATCCAGTCGGTGTCTGTTGAGAATTGGAGAATTGCTTGGTGTGGGAAAAATTTCCACACATCTCATGTCAGAAATATTAAGAGGGAAAACAGGAGTTTTTTCCCTTTACAAAATGACAGCAATAGGTACTAACATGCAGTAGACAAAGTGCTTTCACATGTCCTATAATCAACAACCCCCCATTAAACCAGTAAGACACTATTACAGTCACCATTTTACTGATGTAAAAAAAAAATTGGAGATATAAACACAGCTATTAAATTGTAGGGCATTAAAGTTGACTTCAAAGTCCAGGTTCTTTCTACCACGCCAGCATTTTTCCAATGCATTCTACGAAACCCCACGGCTTTATGGAAATGTTGCAGAGGATGCAAGAAATGAAAGAAGAGTCATGGGTGAGACCAAGTCTGCAGAACTCTGGACCCATCACCCAGTACAGGTTTTTTACCTATTTTATCTCTTGAGATTCTATAGGAAAAAAAAATTGTTTAAAAAGGGTTCTGCTGCTAAATAAAAGTTTAAAAAGCACTATATTAGGCCATGGGTCTAATAAGCACAGGCTATCCATACACCCTGCTGACTTACCTCCTCTTCAGCTCAATGTGCACTTGAGTGGCTATCATGCGAATAGCATATTAAGTGACTCTCTATCATTAACTCTACCACCCATCCTTTGACTTTAAAGTTAAAAAGAAAGAAAATAGCCCTAAGCATTAGAAAATGCAAAGAGTTTATTCCCATTATAAAATTCTGCTCAAAATATTCAGGTTGTAAGAATTTCAATCACCATTGAGCACAATGCTACAAAATGAAAATAGAAAATAGCAAGACTGATTTTTTTAAAGTAAACATACCTGAAATTAAACGTTCAAATTACCCACTTTGGGTTATTTACTACTGTCTAGCTGTGCTAATATGGACATGTGGCTATTTAAATTTAAATGAATTCAAATCAGGTAAAATGTAAAATTCAGTTCCTTAGTTGTGCAATTCATATTTCAAGCGCTCAATAGTAAAATTCTAGCAAATAAATCCAACTAGGCTGTCTTAGTCAAAGTGCACATACCTTGTAATTTTGACTGTATTGTTCTTATCTCTTCGGTTTGGTTTTGGTTGATCAAACGAAGATTCTGATTCTCCAATTCCAGCTAAAAGAACATAATGGTTTTCTTTTATATAGGGATAACATTTCTAAAACGTACTAGTAAATTATAACATTTAGAAAATGTTAATATCTAATTAAACACAAGCAAAATACAAAAGAAATAAGTAAATATCAGATGAATTTATCAGCACAGATTATCAGCCTAGATAATTATGGCTTTAATATTTGTTTCCAGAGCTAAAAGTTTTCAATGTTTTTCACCCCTATGCCCTTTCCACTGTAAAGTTATTTTAAACCAAATTATTTTGGCATTTAATCTGCCATATAAACTAAATAATGTGTACTTCTCAGATACTGAATATATTAATTTTATGAGATATGCACATATATTCTCTAATTATTTAAAGTTAACTAATTAGAACTAGTCAACTAATTAGAATGAGGCTACTTAACACTGATTACCATGGGTCTATCAATATTTTTAATTTTAAAATTACATTAGTCATTAAAGTGAAAGCTACCTATCTCACGTTTGCCAAAAGCCAGCAGCACCACCAACTGATCAGAATTTTGTTTCATTCAGATATTCTGATGACTTATCTATTCAAAAGAAGTAAAAGGTAAAGAAAAGATAAATACGGCAATAAATACCTCATTCAACTTAACTGTTACCCATTCTTTGATCTTAGCTGCTTTCTCTTCTATTATTTTAGCTTCTTGAATCCTTATTTGTTTCTGAAATAACATTAGCAGTTTGTTTAGTTCAAACAGAAGCTCACTGGTCTGGAAATGTTACAGTCATAGATATAAAAGGCAAGTCCACTTAAAACCTGTTTCCAAGTTAAGACGTCTGCCTTTAAATTACCAAACATAGGAAAAAATAAGAATGGCTGTCCAGCAGAACAATAATAAAAGCGTACATAAATATTTCTAGCTTTAACATCTGCTATTCCCTTTCTCTGAAAGATCATATACCAAAATCAATCCACTGAATTTATCAACAAAATAAACCATTTCTGGAAATAGTCTAGGTTTAGAACAGTGGAATAGAGGTCAACCAGGTTGGGGAGAGGAGAATCAGAATCTCCTCTGGAGAATGGCTTATTTTCCCCTCAAGTGCTAGTTTTAGAAGGTCCAGAAAAAATAGAGATTGAGAAACTCTAGCTCACATCCATCAACCTTTAAATCTGGTTATGGTCACAAAACTACTGAGAGTGTGACTATTATATAAATCCTAGTGGGTGGAGGCTGAAAGCCACTGACCTAAAGGAACACTGACGCCAGAGAAATGAAAAAAATGATTAAACATTTAACAGTTCTATAGTGGTCATATTTAAATGACACTAAATGACCTTTTAAGTAAATAACCCTAATGCAATTTTTTTCCTAAAAATTTTTAAAAAATAAACTAAATACTATATTTGATCTAAAATGAAGT
This sequence comes from Balaenoptera acutorostrata, assembly GCF_949987535.1. Taxonomy (NCBI): domain Eukaryota; kingdom Metazoa; phylum Chordata; class Mammalia; order Artiodactyla; family Balaenopteridae; genus Balaenoptera; species Balaenoptera acutorostrata. Next base: position 58,112,409 of record NC_080075.1, read on the forward strand.
GGTTTAAAAACAGTATACACATTTCTAAGCAGAAGGATTAGAGTCAAATCAAACACATGTTTAAAATGTAACCTTCCATAAACATTTCCAACACCCTAACAATCTAAAGCAAAAATTTATTGGAAACATTTTACAGACATAAATACCTGCTGATAACCAAGTGTTTCCAACTTAAGGAGTATTGTCACATCCAAAAAGTGGTGGATACTGCCTTGGAATCACCCCGGATTTAAAGTGAATGTATTTAACTTGCACCTTTCACCAGTAATGTGATGTAATCCTAGGGGGTCACCAAGTAAGATTTCTGATCAAAATTTAGAAATTGTGACTCTCTTTTTAATCTTTGCGATTATGCATAAATGAATGCACATATTTAGGACTCTTTGATGATCAAATTCTTCCTAACCTGCTCCTCAAGTTGCAGTTCCAAGTTTTGAATGATGTCATCTTTTTCCTGTATTAGGGTTTCCAGATCTTGACACTTTTTATACAACCTTGTCTCTGATTCACTGGTTTGAATATTAGCTGCTTTTAATTTTTCTTCCATAACTTGTACCTAAATTCAGAGGATAAAATATTAAAACTATGCATGTACTTAATTTATCATAGTATTAAATTCAGAATTTTACTTTAACATTAAATTCCTAAAAGGTATCATCATAAAAGGAAAACACTGAACAGCAAGTTTTAATGTATTTAACATTATAAAGTCTGAAGACTATTTTGCTAAGTGATGTTACCCCTGAGGTGCATGAGGGTACATGAAAGATTCTCAGAACACTGCTATCATGTAAAGAAACGTACATGTTAACTAGATCAATGATAATATGCAAAGTATTTCATGTGAGCATAGAATTAGAAAGCTTCCAGCTCTCATTTTTTCATATTTAAAAAAAAAGTAAGAATATCAAGTAAAGACGTTGAGTGGTAAGATAAGGCTCAGACTGGATGACCTAGTATAATAACACATCTTGGGAAAAAAAACTGAACTTAGATGAAAAAGGTACACATATACAACAGAAAGCAAAAGTAAAACAAAAGAACCTTAAAGGGACTTCCCTGGTGGTGCAGTGGTTAACAATCTGCCTTCCAATGCAGGGGATGCTGGTTCAATCCCTGGTCGGGGAACTAAGATCCCACATGCCGTGGGGCAACTGAGTCTGCGTGCTGCAACTACTGAGCCCGCACGCTCTGGAGCCCATGTGCCACAAATAGAGAGGCCACGCACTGCAACTACTGAGCCCATGTGCTCTGGAGCCCACACGCCACAACTAGAGAGAAGCCCGCGCTCCACAATGAAGAACCCACGCGCCGCAGGGAAGATCCCACGTGCCACAACTAAGACCTGCAGCCAAATAAATAAATAAATATTAAAAACAAACCAAAAAAGAACCTAAAAACCCCAATGATGAAATCATAGAGAGTAAAAAAGTATGACAGTCAAGCTATAGGTAGGAGAGTACATTCCGTGAGGGTTTATTGATTCAATACTTTAACAAATATTCAATGAACACCTGCCAAGTGCCAGGTCTATACAAGGTCCTGGGAAGACATCAGTGAATAAAGCAGACCCCCAAATCTCTACCTGCATAGAAATTACATTCTAGTGGGTAAGAGAGATCACAAAGATAATAATGACTAAAAATCATACAGTTTGTTACAGATGGCAACAAGGGTAATGGGAAAAATAAAGCAAGATAAAATAGATTGCTGTACGGCTAGGGGTTGTGGTGCCTCAATTTTAATATCTAAGATATACTGGCTCTGCTTGGATCTTCTGCGAAACACATTTGGGCATATGAAATCTTTGAAGAGATATGTGTGATGTTAATGTTAGTAAGAAAGAAAATAAAGTACTGGGCACTGTATACAATATTAAAACTTTTATGCTATATACTCCAAATAGGTAAGAATGTAATTTTAGTAATCTTTTAGATTATAGGGGGCAAAGAAGAAAAATATGTAAAGGCATTTGAGAAATTAAAGATGATAGTTAAGATGAAAAATCTTATAAAACATCTCTGAAAAATCACAATGAACTTACTTAAAGCTCAAAAATACTTGATTAATGAGGGTTCCTAGAAGGAGGGTGTTAAGGTTAGTTTGGTTTTGTTTTTTTAACCATGAATACAAAGTTCATCTCTGGGTTCACTGTATAAATGTAAATTCAACTCAAATGCCAAAAGTGTCCTATTTAAATACCACCCACATGGCTGGAAGCTATGAAAATAAAAGTAGATCCAAAAAATAGGAGAAAAAATATATTCTACTATCCAAATGATAATTTTAAGTCATTTTAAGATTTAGATTTTTTAACATAATATGGCAGGCTTTCTGCAGGAACTTCAGACCAAGAGGTCAAGGACAAAGGCCTATATCAGAGATGCTGTCATGAAAAAAGCCAGAGCAGGACAGAGAGCTGGACAGTAAATACCAAAGGTCAGTCTTAAAATGGTACAGCCAGTTCCACGCAGGGTATTCTGTAGCTGTGGAAGCAGGGAAAGAAGAGCAGAGACCAAGTGGAAAATGGTAGTCCTCCACCAAGGAGGGAGTAATAGATCATAATACTCCAGAAAGACAAAATTAATAAAAATAAATATTACCGGACCTACACCTACAGTCTCCTTTTATTAAATTGGAGCAAGCCACCCTATGGACATTGGGCTACCACATAAAATTGTCCTATTATTGCTTAGAAAAGGCCTATGGTCCTGGAAAACTATTCTTCCAGGACCTTCTTCTTCCCTGAAAAACACATTCAACTTGAAAGGTGTTCTCATTTTACGAATGAATGCTAGAGTCAGAGCTCCTTGGCTGCACCTTTGCCTTGTGCAACTGTTTCATTCGACTATTACTTTTAGATAAACAACTTTCCTGGGCAAGAAAAATATTGACAAAAGTGGCAACATCTCTGCAGGAGAGAGATCACAAAGCAGTTACAGGCAACCTTCTTCCAGCTGGCCCTGTTAGGACCAAGTTCCACAGGATTCACCAGCCTTCCTTGGCAATTAGTATGAATAAGAAATCTGCAGAAAAGTTAAGAGGCCTACAGAAAAACTAATCAGCCTTTAAAAACATCTTACCACAAGTACACAGAAAATAGGTCAGATCTTTTACCATTTATTTAACTTGAATTATACAATTTTAACTACTTGGAGACTGGCCAGTAACACACACCTATGAATTAAAATTAGTTGTTGAATAAACTCCTGCAATTACCAATATGTGGATATCCTCCAGTGAGGAATGTTTTGTACTTTCAGGCTACCTTTCTCCTTTACTTCCAGGAGAGCCTCTGGTTGCATCTACCTACCTCCTCAGCACATTCCTCAGCTATTTCCCGAAAGTCTTGTTGATTCTGAGCTTTTGTGCAGTGAAGGGTTAATTCAGCAGACTTGGGGTGTTCAAACCCTGTACATTCCAAAGAAAGAACTGGCCTTTGACTGTCTCCTGGGAAATAACCTCTGAGCCCCTGGAATATTCTGCCTGATAAGACTGTCTTTATATAGCTGGTATACTGGGCCACACCAGATAGTTTATGCTAACAGTGTGACTTATACTGAATACCTTTTTTGTTTACTTATCTGGGTCATGGGCCACACTGTATCAAGTTTGACCTCTGGAGAGGTTGGAAGTTGAGTAGCTAATGTGGGTTATGCATGCATTTCGTGCTTACAAGACTGACCCCTCCCCACCCCACCCACCAGTAAAAATCCTGGACACCTAGGCTCGGATGAACAACCCTGGTTGGCAATACTTCATATGTGTTGTCCCACATCACTGATGGGAGAATCAAGTGCATTCCTGTGCAATTCCACTGAGAGAGGACAACTGGAAGCTCATACCTGGTGTCTCCTGGACTCTGCCCTATGTGCATTTTTCCTTTGCTGATGTTAATCTGTATGCTTTCACTGTAATAAACCATAACCATGAGTATAACAGCTTTTCAGGATTTTATGAGTCTTTCTGGTGAATCATCAAACCTGAGGGTAGTCTTGGGGACCCTGACACAACTCCCAATGCTATTTTCCATTTTCTTGTCTATCCTGGAGAAAGCAGAAACTGCAAATATTTTCCCCATTGTAACTATCCATATCAATATTTCCTTCTTCCCATTTCTAACTTCATCCCTCCCTCCCCCACTACAGGTAATCAAGATGTGACTATATTTTTGAGTGGGGAGGTGTAAGTCTCTATTCCTGTATAAGTATCACAATGACATGACAAAGATACTTAATCATTCCAAAATACAATGACGAAATTGTTAAGAGTATTTTGAATCCCAGACCATTTTCCAGTTAATTAAAATTTATTGCAAATTAATTAATCATTCTAATCATATTTTAAACACAGTTATTTCGGCATAATGCTCCAAAATTTATGCAGTGAGGCCAGGCCCATTCTCATTGAAGGTGGAAGGGAACATCACTGGATAAGGTAGGTTTCCACGTAATGAAGCAAATCATTACACGGTCTTGGATGTTAGGATGACTGAGTAGTTATCATTTATTAAGAACCAAAAATAACTTGGATACTAAGAACCAGCTTTATAAAAGGCAGATGAGCCCACATATTAGAATGGTCAGAAGGAAATTTAAATCCAACTCCTACCAAGCCTGAATCAAATACACGCAAGGGACTGAGTCCAGAAGGACAGAACTGAAAAGACAAACTTCTACAGGGAAAATTATCTACCCCTCTTTGGTTAGCATAAATTAGTGTATTAGATTGTATTATATACCTAACTAGTCAGATACTTGAGAAGGAATCCTGTTTATCAGTGTCTCCCAAATGTGCTATTTGCTGCTTTTCTGCCTCACAAGAGTTCTCATAAGTAGTACTGGGTTGATCTGCACATACTGCTTTCAAAATTTGTGAACAATAACGATAAAGATGTACTACAGCATTAAGTAAAAAGACTGCCAAGATTTCTCTGGAAGAATGTTTAATTCTTTTTTCTATCAGCAACTTATTTAGTGATTATGCAAGTGATGTCCACACATTAATAAACAAGGAGAAAAATGTACAAAGCTAAAGTGTAGAGTTGAGCTGTTTCAGCTGACTATTGCTTTTAGTGGTGAAACATTCTTTCTAGGTTAGTATAAATACAGTTTAAGTCTTAGGATATGGCTTGACAAAGGATAAATTATGAATTTAAGCAACATGAACAGCAGATAGGCCATAGTCCCATGGAAACTGTTAAAGACAGTGAAGGATTCAGTTACTCTAAGTTAATAATATTTACTTAGTCTTGCAAAGGCAAAAAAAAAAAAAAGTAATATAGTCAGTGCATTAGAATTCATCTGCTCTCTGTTTATATTTCCTGTTAACTTTTAGATTCATTATGAAATATTTAAGAAAAAATTCTTCTGAAGCATAACAAAAATAGGTACTGTATAAATTTTAAGTGTTATGACAAAAAGAAATATCTACAGATTATAAAGAAACTCTGAGAGATCTTCAATTCTCACTCTTTTTGGGGGGTTGTTGATTTAAGGCAGTATATCTAAAATAATCAATCACTGTATAATTTTGCTTAAAAATGTGGCACATAGAATTAAATAACTTTACATTTGATATCCTCAAAGGACAACTTCAAATAAGATATTCTTCCTGTTAACTTATTAAGATCAGTGGTTGGGCCCTGATGGCTACAAACTGCCATGGTTTGCTTCCCTTGAATTGAGAATGGGGATTCCTTTTTTCTTTCAAGATCCAGTGAACCAAAGGGGTAAAAAAAATGAAAATCACAAATAAAAAAATTCTTCATTTAGTTTAATTTTCAGAGCTAAATAAATTTGCTGCATATATGAATTTAGACTTTTAACTTAAGAAAAGGCAAAACAAAACCATCTTTAATTTCCTTCTTTTTTTTCCCTATAATACGAGCAGTTAAAGTAGAAAAAGGGAAGGGAAGGGAAAAGAAAGCTAGGAAAGAATAGACAGAGAGACGTATGGAGACACCCATGGGTACAGAGATAAAGAGAGATGTCACCAGGAAAGGCCAAAGTCAGAAAGGGAAAGACAGGGAAGGAGACATGAAAGTCAGAGAGGTCGACAAAATGACAAACGTATGCTGCAAGGCTGAAGGCTGAACAGGGATGCCCATATACGGCCCACCACAGAAAAAGACATTTGGTATAGAGTGACAGAGAGTGATATAAACACAAGAGTCTTTATTTTAGAATGTAAGTGACCTTTAACGACTTTACTGTTAATTATTGGCTTTTTTTTTTTAAGATTTATTTATTTATTGATTGATTGATTGTTATGTTGGGTCTTCATTTCTGTGCTAGGGCTTTCTCTAGTTGCGGCAAGCGGGGGCCACTCTTCATCGCGGTGCGCGGGCCTCTCACTATCGTGGCCTCTCTTGTTGCAGAGCACAGGCTCCAGACGCGCAGGCTCAGTAGTTGTGGCTCACGGGCCTAATTGCTCCGCGGCATGTGGGATCCTCCCAGACCAGGGCTCGAACCCGTGTCCCCCGCGCTAGCAGGCAGACTCTCAACCACTGCGCCACCAGGGAAGCCCAATTATTGACTTTTTATAGATATATGTAGAGTAATTACTATTTGGTCCCATCAACTAAAGAATATAAAATACAAAAAAACAAGCAAATCATACATCTTTACCATTACTACTAGTACTTGTATCAAAATCTACATTTGAGGTTTTAAAAAATTATTGGTAATTTTTCAGTGGGGTGATGGTACTGTAGCTATGATTTTTAAGTCTTCATTTTTAGATGAGTTGCTGAAATACTCTTGGGTGGAATGATATAATATCTGGGACTTGTTTCAAAGTAACCTAGTGTGGGGGTAGGGAAGAAGTGGGTGGAGGTATATACTAGCTGTGCATCAACTAACTGCTGAAGGTGATGACGGGGCTTCATTATACTATGTTCTCTACTCTTGTAGTGGTTGAAATTTTGCATAACAAAGTTTTAAGATTTTATCTTCAAGTATAATTAATTTAAGAAAATTAAGGATTAGGTTAAATTGGGTTAATTTAGTCAAGCCACTAAAACAATCTACTGTGTAAAATTAAATCTTTTAGGTGAAAACAAGATTCGGTAGTACTCAAACTGAAGGAAGAAACATGACAAACTTAGAGCAAGTATAAGAAATTGAATATACACTTCTTGGAAGAAATAATTTTGTATGTAAGACTTCTGAAATTCTTGACTTGACTGAATCTGACAGAGATCTTTTCATAAAATGTGAAATTATCAATTTAGTCTCCTTAGACAAACTTTAAGGCTGGTGGGCTCATCCAAACAGCTCATTTTACTGTTGGCAAGGCCCAGAAAGGGTTAAGTAATTTATCAAAACATTATTTTTTTAAAGTAAAAGTAGTACCAAAATCAAAAACTAGAAAGTATGAAGATACAGAAGAAAAAAACCAATCATCCATAATTCCACAAACACAAATTTCAGGATGTTTCCTAACAGCTTTTTTTTTAAACTCTTAGGTTTGACTTTTTCTTCCCATATCTATTAACATGTTAAATATAAAAATCTGTATATATTTTTCCTAATATAACTCTAAGCATTTTTCTATATTTGCATAAATTCTTTGTAATAGTTATTTTTAATGGTTGTTTAATATTTCATGGAATAGATACAGTTCTCTAATTCATTCTCCTATAAAATGGCATTCATATTATTTCCAACTCTTTATTACTACAAATAAAGCTGCCATGAACATATTTATACATAAAATGTCATTATGGTTAGGCATAACCATAACCATAAAAGTCATATTTGATTTTTTTCATAAGTAAGATAAAACTTCCGAATAGAAGCATTTTTGTCCTTTTGAAAATTTATTAAGGGGCAAAACAAAGTTAGATTCTCCATTTTCTCTATGGAACCAGCTCATGAACAGTAAAAATGATAAAATGAGGAGGACAGCTGAAGACTATTTTCAGGATTGTTTTGGGCAAAACAATGTTTATATTGGTAGAGGCAGAAAACAATTTTTTAACTAGAACTATACCCTACCTGTTGAAAAGCTTTTTCTGCTTGACGTTCAGCATCAATAACTTGTCTCTCAAGCTGCTGCATCTGAAAAGTGAGAAAAGATATAAAAAATAGAAAAATTCATATTTCCCTTTTGGAATTCTTTAAGAACATTTAAAATACTTCAGTGAAGATGAATTGCATACAATTTAGCACATTAAAAGCTCTTTCAGGGCATATTTAAAAATGGATCAAACAAAATACAAAGGTTTGATACTTTTAATACAATGTAATATATACTACGTGAGTATTCATCAATAGAATTTTCTTCACTGGACTATATGTTAGAAATCACTGGTTAACACATATTAAGAACAAGAAATTAAATCTAAGAGAACAGTAAGACCTCAAATGTCATATTTCATTTGTTGATCAAAAATAGACATTTCTCCAAAGAAGATATACAGATTGCCAACAAACACATGAAAGAATGCTCAACATCACTAATCATTAGAGAAATGCAAATCAAAACTACAATGAGATATCATCTCACACCAGTCACAATGGCCATCATCAAAAAATCTACAAACAATAAATGCTGGAGAGGGTGTGGAAAAAAGGGAACCCTCTTGCACTGTTGGTGGGAATGTAAATTGATACAGCCACTATGGAGAACAGTACGGAGGTTCCTTAAAAAACTAAAAATACAACTACCATACGACCCAACAATCCCACTACTGGGCATATACCCTAAGAAAACCATAATTCAAGAAGAGTCATGTACCACAATGTTCATTGCAGCTCTATTTACAATAGCCAGGACATGGAAGCAACCTAAGTGTCCATCAACAGTTGAATGGATAAAGAAGATGTGGTACATATATACAATGGAATATTACTCAGCCATAAAAAGAAACAAAATTGAGTTATCTGTAGTGAGAGGGATAGACCTAGAGTCTGTCATACAGAGTGAAGTAAGTCAGAAAGAGAAAAACAAATACCATATGCTAACACATATATATGGAATCTAAAAAAAAAAAAATGGTCATGAAGAACCTAGGGGCAGGATGGGAATAAAGACGCAGACCTATTAGAGAATGGACTTGAGGACACGGGGAGGGGGAAGGGTAAGCTGGGACAAAGTGAGAGAGTGGCATGGACATATATACACTACCAAATGTAAAACCGATAGCTAGTGGGAAGCAGCAGCATAGCACAGGGAGATCAGCTCGGTGCTTTGTGACCACCTAGAGGGGTGGGATAGGGAGGGTGGGAGGAAGGGAGACGCAAGAGGGAAGAGATATGGGGATATATATATATGTATAGCTGATTCACTTTGTTATAAAGCAGAAACTAACACACCATTGTAAAGCAATTATACTCTAATAAAGATGTTAAAAAAAAATTTTCCAATGAGCAGTGGAGGGATAAATTAGGAATTTGGGAGTAACATATACACATTACTATATATAAAATAAACAACAAGGACCTACTATATAGCACAGGGAACTATACTCGATATTTTGTAATAACCTATATGGGAAAAGAATCTGAAAAAGAATATATATATATATATATATATATATATATATATATATATATATATATATATATATGGAATCACTTTGCTGTACACCTGAAACTAACACAACATTGTAAATCAACTATACTTCAATAAAAAATAAATAATAAAAATTCTTAAAAAGAAGAAAAAAAAAACAAAAGATACATTGACACAGGCTTAATATAGAAAAAAAAAGTCCCAGTGATATCAGAAAGTGGTGTATTCTCATAAGCTCCATAGGTGGTATGTTTAAGTCACAACTGAGGAGTTTTAATTCTTACAGATCCTGATGGAAAGAGTATAGAAGATACTCCGATTAAACACACACGTCCACAAAAGCATACAGCACAGAGAATGGAAAAATATCTGGGTATTTTTTAAAAGTTCTGTGGAGAAGAGAAAGTTTGGAGATTTTAGAGGGTGGGAATAAAAATAAGTTTGGAGAGTTAAGGTAAAATAGTAAAATGAATATTATAAGTAAAATAAACAAATGTCTTAAAAAGGACCCAATGCAAGTTAACATCATACACAACCAGGATGTAAAACTAAATTTTGAATTATTTTTTACTGAGTATTGAAGTCTGGTCAACACTTAGAGCCGTCTGTGGCTCAATCTGTGTTCATTATCAATTTTATTGTTGGCTGATATTCCCAGACGCCCTTAACTTCCAAAGCATCTCAAACTCACAGCACCCTGGGTACCACCCCCATAGCCGACATGCCAGACCCGCCTCCTTCTTGAAAACCACAGAGAAGCAGCCTCCTGCAGCTACAACAGCCCAGCAGGGAGCTGCCCGCTCTGGACCGCCTGGGTGACAGGGACCCCAACTGAGGTGTGCGTTGTTCTCAATGTCTGAAAGATGGTTTCTGTTATGAGTGTACTGTATCATTTTTTAAGGGTACACTGGTTGGGAGAATTTGCTGTGTTTTGATAACTATGGGCAAATTACCATTCGACACAGGTAAAACTCAAGACCATGAGCACCATCACCTTTGCCCACCTAACACAAAAGATTTCTTAAACATTTCAGAAGTGGAACGCATGGAGCTGAGTAAAAGTATCTGTATTTACTCTACCATCCTTGTAGAACCCAATGATGAGTATTATTGGGCTGTACTGAAAGAGACTTAGACCAAACACTGTGACAAAACAGAGCACTAGAGTACTGAAAATGATGGTTTGTTTAAGACAAAAAATGACATGTGGACACAGATGAGGAAGAGGTACAAATATGTCTTTGGGAAGCACGGCAACAACTACAACTGGTTCTTTCTTGCACATCCCACTACATTTACTGTCATTGAAAACAAAGTATCTTCTGTTTACTAGGGATGCATCACAACCTTTTTATCTGGGCCACACTATAACATCTGGTGACCCTGAATACGTGACTATGGGAGAAGGAATTGTTTTAAGTATAGAGCTATGAAAAGACTTAACAGACTTCTGAATAAGTCTGAAAAGTATGCAGATCAAAGTGTGATTTGGAAGTTATCTGAAGATATGCAACTGGCAGTCTGCCTGAAATATGCAGGAGTTCTTGCAGAAAATGCAGAGGATTCCAAAGGAAGAACTCTATTTATAAATACAAAACTACTGCATGTCTTATTCAAGAGACAATGTCTAGTAACCCTCAGCAAGTAGTAGAAGCCTGCTGTTCAGATATGGCTATTACTTTTAATGGACTGACTCCCGAAAAGATGATAGTAATGATGGATGGTGTGTACCAGCTCAGGGCATTTGGACATTATTTCAATGACACACTGATTTTCTTGCCTTCAAATGGTTCAGAAAATGACAGAGGGTTGGGAAATAATAGGACTGTGTTGTCCAAGAGTGCTTGAAATGTGGCTAGTCCAAATTGACATGTAGCATAAGTATAAAATACACACTCCATTCAATAATATTATTTGAAAACCTAGTACAAAAAGTATAAAAATCTCAGTAATTGTTCATACTGACTCAACAATGAAATGATAATATTTTGGATATGTTGCATTAAATAAAATATAACATTAAAATTAATGTCACCTGTTTCTTTTACAGTTTATTAATGTTGTTAGAAATTTTTAGCATTCTTTTATTTATTTATTTATTTTGGCTGTGCCGTGCGGCTTGTGGGATCTTAGTTCCTTGACCAGGGATTGAACCCGGGCCCAGCAGTGAAAGTGCCAAGTCCTAAACACTGGACTGCCAGGGAATTCCCTATGGAGGATTTTTTTTTTTATCTTTCTTTTATTTAATGGAAGATTTCTTTTTAGCTTTCTTTTATCTATTTAAGAAATTTTAAAATTACATATGTGTCTTACTTTATATTTCTATTGGATAATAAAAATGTAAAACATTCCATTATCACCATATATGGCAATTTAACTTCCTGTCCACATGGCAGCATTTTTTAAAAGGAGGTTTACTGCAGGGATCTAGATTCTGAAAGAGGTTTCAAATATTTGGATACGTAAATAGATACTTCCCAAGTGCATTCACTGGACATCATGTCACCTTTAATTTTTGTGAAGATATTTCAAATGTTTAATAAGCAAGTATTGTTGTCTCAAAGCATTTTATTGAGTCATTGTTACAGACTGCAGCATTATGTCAAGCAGTTGGACAAGCATTGTGTCTCCTGTCTAGGATATTCCTTATCCAAAAAACTAACTGGCATGCACATGCCAACACCACATTCTTTCACTACTGACAATATGCTAACAATCATCACCTCTGCAATGCAACTACATTGTGTTTTCAGGGGAACTTTTGCACTTGTGCAGCCTTAGCCTCAATTTTGAATATTTTTGAGATTGTCAGGAAAAACAGGAAAATTCACAGATTGCTGCTCTGTAAAATTTTGCTAGTAAAAAAAAAAAAGACTGGGGCTTCCCTGGTGGCGCAGTGGTTGAGAATCTGCCTGCTAATGCAGGGGACACGGGTTCGAGCCCTGGTCTGGGAAGATCCCACATGCCACGGAGCAGCTGGGCCCGTGAGCCACAATTGCTGAGCCTGCGCGTCTGGAGCCTGTGCCCCGCAACGGGAGGGGCCGCGATGGAGAAAGGCCCGCGCACCGCGATGAAGAGCGGTCCCCGCACCGCGATGAAGAGTGGCCCCTGCTTGCCGCAACTGGAGAAAGCCCTCGCACGAACCGAAGACCCAATACAGACAAAAATAAATTAATTAATAAAAAAAAAAAAAAAAAAAAAGACTGACATACCTATTAGAATGGCCAAAATCCAGAACATTGACAACACGAAGTGCTAGCAATAATGTGGAGCAACAGGAACTCTCATTCATTGCTCATGGGAATGCAAAATGGTATAGCCACTTTGGAAGACATTTTTATGGTTTCTTATAAAATTAAACATACTCTTACCATACTATCCAGCAAGTGTGCTCCTTGGTATTTACCCAAAGGAGTTGAAAACTTATGTTCACATAAAAACTTGCATACAGGGACATCCCTGGTGGTGCAGTGGTTAAGAATCCGCCTGCCAATGCAGGGGACACGGGTTCGACCCCTGGTCCAGTAATATCCCACATGCCACAGAGCAACTAAGCCCATGTGCCACAATTACTGAAGCCCATGTGCCTAGAGCCCGTGCTCCACAGCAAGAGAAGCCACCGCAATGAGAAGCCCACGCACCACAACAAAGAGTAGTCCCCACTTGCCTCAACTAGAGAAAGCCCGTGTGCAGCAACGGAGACCCAACGCAGCCAAAAATAAATAATTAATTAATTTAAAAAAAATCTTAAAAAAAAACTTGCACACAGATATTTATAGCAGTTTTATTCATAATTGCCAAAACTTGGAAGCCACCAAGATGGCCTTCAGTAGATGACTGGATAAACTGTGGTATATCCAGACAATGAAATATTATTTAGGGCTAAAAGGAAATAAGCTATTAAGCTATGAAAAGGCATGGAGGAAACTTAAATACATATTATTAAGTGAAAGAAACCAATCTGAAAAGGCTACATAAAGTATGATTCCAACTATATAACATTCTGTAAAACTATGGAGACAATAAAGAGATCAGTGGTTGCCAGGGATTGGGGTGGGGGAGGGATGAATAAAAAAGAGCACAGAAGGTTTTTAGGGCTGTGGAAATGCTCTGTATGATACCATAATGATGGATACATGTCATTAGACATTGTCCAAGCCCATGGAATGTACAACACCAAGAGTGAAACTATGAACTTGGAGTGACAATGATGTGTCTATGTAGGGTCAACAATTTGTAACATGTACCATTCTGGTGGGGGATGTTAATAATGGGGAAGGCTATACATGTGTGGGGGCAGGGACTATACAAGAAATTTGTATCCTCCACCCAATTTTTCTGTGAACCCTAAGCTGCTCTAAAAAGACAAAGTTTTAATAATAATAATTTTTAGAAAGATTTAATAGTTTCTCAAGAGGACCACTCTGATCTGAATGTTTGTGTCCCCCCAAAATTCACATGTTGGAATCCTAGTGCCCAAAGTAATGGTGATTAAATCCTGAGGGTGGACCGCTCATGAATGGGATTAGGGCTTTTATAATAGAGATCGCACAGAGCTCCTAGCCCCTTCTGCCAGGTGAAAATACAGGAAGTCTACAACTCAGAAGAGGGCCCTAACCTGATCTTGCTGGAATCCTGGTATCAGACTTCCAGCCTCCAGAACTGGGTGAAATAGGTTTCTATTGTTTGCAAACTACAGAGTCTGTTGTATTTTGTTATAGCAACCCGAACAGACTAAGACAGAAAATTGGTACTGAGAGTGCAGTGCCTCTGTAACAAATATCTAAAAATGCGGAAGCAACTTTGGAACTGGGTAACAGAAAGAGACTGGGAGAATTCTAAGGTGCATAGTAGAAAAAACCTACATTGCCATGAACGAACCATTAAAAGCAATTCTGGTGAGAGCTCAGAAGGAGAACAGGAAAGCTATAGAGAAAGCCTCAATCTTCTTGGAGAGTATACCTAAGGATTGTGAACAGAATGTTGGTAGAAATGACGGATGGTAAAGGCTGTTCTGTTAAGGTCTCAGACGGACATGAGGAACATGTTATTGGAAACTGCAGGAAAAGCGATCCTTGTTATAAAGTGGTAAAGAGCTTTGCTGAACTGTGTTCATGTCCTAGTGTTTTGTGGAAAGGAGAACTTGTGAGTGATGAAATTGGATATACAGCTGAGGAAATTTCTAAGCCAAGTGTTTAAGGAGTGGTCTGGTTCTTTTTGAATGCTTACAGTAAAATATGAAAAGAGAGAATGACTTAGAGATGGAATTGTTAACCAAATAGGATGCAGAAACGGAAAATTTTCGGCCTATCCATATTGAAAGAAATGAGAAAGCTTGTTCCAGAGAGAACAGGGTGTGGCCAAGCCACCTTGTGATTAAGAGATTAGTATGGGTTTGAACCACAGACTGAATCAGCTGCCCCAGCAGGAGAACAGTCCATTTGAACTGAAGAAGAAGGAATGAGGAAGGCTGTTGGACTTAGATTTTACAGGACAGGACTATATGGCTGTGAATACAGGCTATTGTTAAAGACAAGGAAAGGAGGACCATAAACGTAATTCAGAGATCATCAGGGCTCCACAGCTAACATCGTTCTCAATGGTGAAAGGCTGAAAGCATTCCCTCTAACATCAGGAACAAGGCAAGGATGTCCATTGTCACCACTTTTATTCAACATAGCTTTGGAAGTCCTAGCCGTGATAATCAGAAAAGAAAAAGAAATAAAAGGAATCCAAATTGGAAAAGAAGAAGTAAAACTTTCACTGTTTGCAGATGACATGATACTATACATAGAAAATCCTAAAGATGCTACCAGAAAACTACTAGAGCTCATCAATGAATTTGGTAAAGTTGCAGGATATAAAATTAATACACAGAAATCTCTTGCATTTGTAAACACTAACAATGAATGATCTGAAAGAGTAATCAAGGAAAATCACATCATAAAGAATATAATACCTAGGAATAAACCTACTTAAGGAGACAAAAGACCTCTACTCTGAAAACTATAAGATGCTGATGAAAGAAACCAGAGATGACACAAACAGATGGAAGGATATACCATGTTCTTGGATTGGAAGAATCAATATTGTCAAAATAACCATACTACCCAAAGCAATCTACAGATTCAATGCAATCCTTATCAAATTACCAATGGCATTTTTCACAAAACTAGAAAAAAAAATTCTAAAATTTATATAGAAACACAAAAAACCCTGAATAGTCAAAGCAATCCTGAGAAAGAAAAACAGAGCTGAAAGAATCACACTCCCTGACTTCAGACTATACTACAAGGCTACAGTAATCAAAACAGTATGGTACTGGCACAAAAACAGACACATAGATCAATGTGACAGGACAGAAAGCCCAGAAATAAACTCACGCACCTATGGTCAATTAATCTCTGACAAAGGAAGCAAGAGTGTACAATGGAGAAAAAGACAGTCTCTTCAATAAGTGGTGTTGGGAAAATTGGACAGCTACATGTAAAAAATGAAATTAGAACACTCTCTAACACCATACACAAAAGTAAACTCAATGCGCCACAACTACTGACCCTGCACTCTAGAGCCCGTGAGCCTGTGCTCTAGAGCCTGCGAGCCACAACTACTGAGCCTGCGTGCCACAACTACTGAAGCCCACACACCTAGAGCCTGTGCTCTGCAACAAGAGAAGCCACCGCAATGAGAAGCCCACGCACTGCAACAAAGAGTAGCCCCCACTCGCCGCAACTGGACAAAGCCCGAGTGCAGCAATGAAGACCCAACGCAGCCAAAAATAAATAAATAAATAAATAATTTAAAAAGAAAAAGTAAACTCGAAATGGATCAAAGACCTAAATGTAAGGCCAGACACTATAAAACTCTTAGAGGAAAACAGAGGCAGAACATTCTTTGACATTAATCGCAGCAATATCTTTTTTGATCCACCTCCTACAGTAACGAAAATAAAAACAGAAATAGGGGCTTAACTGGTGGCTCAGTGGTTAAGAACCCACCTGCCAATGCAGGGAACACAGTTTCGAGCCCTGGTCCAGGAAGATCCCACATGCCACGGAGCAACTAAGCCTGTGTGCCACAACTACTGAGCCTGTGCTCTAGAGCCCGTGAGCCACAACTACTGAGCCCACGCGCCACAACTACTGAAGCCTGCACGCCTAGAGCCTGTGCTCCGCAACAAGAGAAGCCACTGCAGTGAGAAGCCCACACACCGCAATGAAGAGTAGCCCCCACTAGCCGCAACTAGAGAAAGCCTGCACGCAGCAACGAAGACCCAACACAGTCAAAAATAAATAAAATAAATTTAAAAAGTAAAATAAAAAATAAAATAAACAAATCGGACCTAAGTAAAGTTAAAAGCTTCTGCACAGCAAAGGAAACCATAAACAAAATGAAAAGACAACCCACAGAATGGGAAAAACTATTTGCAAAGGAAGCAACTAACAAGGAATTAATCTCCAAAATATACAAACAGCTCATGCAGCTCTATGTCAAAAAAACGAACAACACAATCAATAAATGGGCAGAAGATCTAAATAGACATTTCTCCAAAGAAGACATACAGATGGCCAAGAAGCACATGAAAACATGCTCAACATCACTCATCATCAGAGAAATGCGAATCAAAACTACAATAAGGTATCACCTCACACAGGTCAGAATGGCCACCATCATAAAGTCTACAAACAATAAATGCTGGAGAGGGTGTGGAGAAAAGGGAACCCTCTTGCACTGTTGGTGGGAATGTAAATTGACATAACCACTATGGAGAACAGTATGGAGGTTCCTTATAAAACTAAAAATAGAACTACCATATGATCCAGCAATCCCACTATTGGGCATACATCTGGAGAAAACCATAATCCAAAAGGATACATGCACCCCAATGTTCACTGCAGCACTGTTTACAATAGTCAAGACATGGAAGCAACCTAAGTGTCCATCAACAGAGGAATGGATAAAGAAGATGTGGTACATATATACAATGAAATATTAATCAGCCATAAAAAGAATGAAATAATGCCATTTGCAGCAACATGGATGGACCTAGAGATTATCATACTAAGTGAAGTAAGTCAGAGACAGACAAATATCATATGATATCGCTTACATGTGGAATCTAAAAAAAGGTACAAATGAACTAATTTACAAAGTATAGTCACAGATGTAGAAAACAAACTTACGGTTACTGGGGAGGAAGGGGGAGAGGGATAAACTGGGAGATTGGGATTGACATGTACACACTACTATATATAAAATAGATAACTAATAAGGACCTATTGTTTAGCACAGGGAACTCTACTCAATACTCTGTAATGACTATATGGGAAAAGAATCTAAAGAAGAGTGGATATATGTATATGTATAACTGATTCACTTTGCTGTACAGCAGAAACTAACACAGCACTATAAATCAACTATACTCCAATAAAAATTTAAAAAAAAAAGAGAGAGAGATCATTAGGGCTGCCTCCTCAGTTTCAAAACGTGGTAGATGGGTGGGGTTACTGCCTGGGTTTCAACAGGCCAGATGACCGACCTCTGCCTAAATCAAAGTGGTACTGCCCAAAGCTATGGGGGCTCTATCCTGCCCAGCAGAGCCACAGGGGCATGGCTACCTCCACCTAGATTTAGAAAGATGAAGCAACCTGGAGCCATGGGCCCACAACCCAAGCAGAGGGTCACTTGAGGGCAAGGTCACTGAAGGGAGCCACTACCAGGGCAGTGCCAGTGAAGCCATCAGGCCACCCTTGGGGCCCCAGACTGGTAGAACCACCAGCATGCAATTGCAACTCGTGAGAGCTGCTGTGTGGCTACACCCAATAAAGCCATGGGAGGCGAGCACATCCCTGTGTGTCCAGAGGGTGAGACCACCCCCATACCATGCCTCAGGTGGGTCTGGAAGGTAAGACCTCTGCCCCACAGAACAGAACATCTAATTAAAGAAGATTTTTCTCAAGCTTTAAGATTTAATGTTGTTTGTCTTCTGGGGTTTTGGACTTACTTGGAACCTGTTACCCCTTCTTTCTCTCCTATTTCTCCCTTTTGGAATGAAATGTCCATTCTATACCTGTCCCATCATTGTATTTTGGAAGCACATAATTTGTTTGATTTCACAGAATCACAGCTGGGGGGAATTTTCTTAGAATGAATCATACCTTGAGTCTCACCCATATCTGATTAAGATGGTATTTAGAATTAGGAGTTTGAGATTAACAGATGCACACTACTATATATAAAACAGATAAAAAAACAAGGACCCACTGTATAGCACAGGGAACTATATTCAATATCTTGTAATAACCTATAGTGGAAAAGAATCTGAAAAAGAATATATATATATATGTGTGTGTGTATGTGTATGTATATATATATATATATATATATATCTGAATCACTTTGCTGTAACACCTGAAATTAACACAACATTGTAAATCAACTGTACTTCAATTTTTTTTAAATGTGGTATTTATATGAAATTTTATTCTTTAGACTTTTTTGTTTGTGTCCCCCCAGTTTCACATGCTGGACTTCTAACACCCAAAATAATGGTGTTAGAAGGTGGGACCGCTGCCTGGGGTGTTTGGTGGGGCTAATGACAGACTCTGGGAGGGCTCACGCCAAGGAGTACTTCCCAGAACTTCTGCTGCCAGTTTCCTTGTCCCCACGGTGAGCCACAGCCACCCCCCACCTGTGCAGGAGACCATCCATACTAGCAGTTTTAAAAATTATCTTGTTTAGAGAGCCTCCCATCAAGCCTCCTAGATAGCCTCAACCACCAGAGGGCAGACAGCAGAAGTAAGAAAAACTACAATCCTGCAGCCTGTGGAACAAAAACCACATTCACAGAAAGACAGACAAGATGAAAAGGCAGAGGGCTATATACCAGATGAAGGAACAAAATAAAACCCCAGAAAAACAACTAAATGAAGTGGAGATAGGCAACCTTCCAGAAAAAGAATTCAGAATAATGAGAGTGAAGATGATCCAGGACCTCGGAATAAGAATGGAGGCAAAGATCGAGAAGATGCAAGAAATGTTTAACAAAGACCTAGAAGAATTAAAGAACAAACAAACAGAGATAAACAATACAATAACTGAAATGAAAACTACACTAGAAGAAATCAATAGTAGAATAACTGAGGCAGAAGAACGGATAAGTGACCTGGAAGACAGAATGGTGGAATTCACTGCTGTGGAACAGACTAAAGAAAAAAGAATGAAAAGAAATGAAGACAGCCTAAGAGACCTCTGGGACAACATTAAACGCAACAACATTCACATTATAGGGGTCCCAGAAGGAGAAGAGAGAGAGAAAGGACCAGAGAAAATATTTGAAGAGATTAGAGTTGAAAACTTCCCTAACATGGGAAAGGAAATAGCCACCCAAGTCCAGGAAGCGCAGAGAGTCCCATACAGGATAAACCCAAGGAGAAACATGCCGAGACACATAGTAATCAAATTGGCAAAAATTAAAGACAAAGAAAAATTATTGAAAGCAGCAAGGGAAAAATGACAAATAACATACAAGGGAACTCCCATAAGGTTAACAGCTGATTTCTCAGCAGAAACTCTACAAGCCAGAAGGGAGTGGCATGATATACTTAAAGTGATGAAAGGGAAGAACCTACAACCAAGATTACTCTACCCGGCAAGGATCTCACTTAGATTTGATGGAGAAATCAAAAGCTTTACAGACAAGCAAAAGCTACGAGAATTCAGCACCACCAAACCAGCTCTACAACAAATGCTAAAGGAACTTCTCTAAGTGGGAAACACAAGAGAAGAAAAGGACCTACAAAAACAAACCCAAAACAATTAAGAAAATGGTCATAGGAACATACATATAGATAATTACCTTAAACGTGAATGGATTAAATGCTCCAACCAAAAGATACAGGCTTGCTGAATGGATACAAAAACAAGACCCATATACATGCTGTCTACAAGAGACCCACTTCAGACCTAGGGACACATACAGACTGAAAATGAGGGGATGGAAAAAGATATTCCATGCAAGTGGAAATCAAAAGAAAGCTGGAGTAGCTATACTCATATCAGATAAAATAGACTTTAAAATAAAGAATGTTACAAGAGACAAGGAAGGACACTACATAATGATCAAGGGATCAATCCAAGAAGAAGATATAACAATTATAAATATATATGCACCCAACATAGGAGCACCTCAATACATAAGGCAACTGCTAACAGCTATAAAAGAGGAAATCGACAGTAACACAATAATAGTGGGGGACTTTAACACCTCACTTACACCAATGGACAGATCATCCAAAATGAAAATAAATAAGGAAACAGAAGCTTTAAATAACACAATAAACCAAATAGATTTAATTGATATTTATAGGACATTCCATCCAAAAACAGCAGATTACACGTTCTTCTCAAGTGTGCACGGAACATTCTCCAGGATAGATCACATCTTGGGTCACAAATAAAGCCTCAGTAAATTTAAGAAAATTGAAATCATATCAAAATTCTGACCACAACGCTATGAGATTAGAAATGAATTACAGGGAAAAAAACATGAAAAGCACAAACACATGGAGGCTAAACAATACGTTACTAAATAACCAAGAGATCAGTGAAGAAATCAAAGAAGAAATCAAAAAATACCTAGAGAAAAATGACAATGAAAACACGATGATCCAAAACCTACGGGATGTAGCAAAAGCAGTTCTAAGAGGGAAGTTTATATCTAACCTTACACCTAAAGGAACTAGAGAAAGAAGAACAAACAAAACCCAAAGTTAGAAGAAGGAAAGAAATCATAAAGATCAGAGCGGAAATAAAGGAAATAGAAACAAAGAAAACAATAGCAAAGATCAATAAAACTAAAAGCTGGTTCTTTGAGAAGATAAACAAAATTGATAAGCCATTAGCCAGACTCATCAAGAAAAAGAGGGAGAGGACTCAAATCAAATCAATAAAATTAGAAATGAAAAAGGAGAAGTTACAACAGACACTGCAGAAATACAAAGCATTCTAAGAGACTACTACAAGCAACTCTATGCCAATAAAGTAGACAACCTGGAAGAAATGGACAAATTCTTAGAAAGGTATAACCTTCCAAGGCTGAACCAGGAAGAAACAGAAAATATGAACAGACCAATCACAAGTAATGAAATTGAAACTGTGATTAAAAATCTTCCAACAAACAAAAGTCCAGGGCCAGATGGCTTCACAGGTGAATTCTATCAAACATTTAGAGAAGAGCTAACACCCATCCTTCTCAAACTCTTCCAAAAAATTGGAGAGGAAGGAACACTCCCAAACTCATTCTATGAGGCCACCATCACCCTGATTCCAAAACCAGACAAAGATACTACAAAAAAAGAAAATTACAGACCAATATCACTGATGAATATAGATGCAAAAATCCTCAACAAAATACTAGCAAACAGAATCCAACAACACATTAAAAGGATCATACACCACGATCAAGTGGGATTTATCCCAGGGATGCAAGGATTCTTCAGTATATGCAAATCAATCAATGTGATACACCATATTAACAAATTGAAGAATAAAAACCATATGATCATCTCAATAGATGCAGAAAAAGCTTTTGACAAAATTCCACACCCATTTATGGTAAAAACTCTCCAGAAAGTGGGCATAGAGGGAACCTACCTCAACATAATAAAGGCCATATATGACAAACCCACAGCAAACATCATTCTCAATGGTGAAAAACTGAAAGCATTTCCTGTAAGATCAGGAACAAGACAAGGATGTCCACTCTTGCCACTATTATTCAACATAGTTTTGGAAGTCCTAGCCACGGCCATCAGAGAAGAAAAAGAAATAAAAGGAATACAAATTGGAAAAGAAGAAGTAAAACTGTCACTGTTTGCAGATGACATGATACTATACATAGAGAATCCTAAAAATGCCACCAGAAAACTACTAGAGCTAACCAATGAATTTGGTAAAATTGCAGGATACAAAATTAATGCACAGAAATCTCTTGCATTCCTATACACTAATGATGAAAAATCTGAAAGAGAAATTATGGAAACACTCCCATTTACCATTGCAACAAAAAGAATAAAATACCTAGGAATAAACCTACCTAGGGAGACAAAAGACCTGTATGCAGAAAACTATAAGACACTGATGAAAGAAATTAAAGATGATACCAACAGATGGAGAGATGTACCATGTTCTTGGATTGGAAGAATCAACATTGTGAAAATGAGTATACTACCCAAAGCAATCTACAGATTCAATGCGATCCCTATCAAATTACCAATGGCATTTTTACGGAACTAGAACAAATCATCTTAAAATTTGTATGGAGACACAAAAGACCCCGAATAGCCAAAGCAGTCTTGAGAGAAAAAAACGGAGCTGGAGGAATCAGACTCCCTGACTTCAGACTATACTACAAAGCTACAGTAATCAAGACAATATGGTACTGGCACAAAAACAGAAACATAGATCAATGGAACAAGATAGAAAGCCCAGAGATAAACCCACACACCTATGGTCAACTAATGTATGAAAAAGGAGGCAAAGATATACAATGGAGAAAAGACAGTCTCTTCAATAAGTGGTGCTGGGAAAACTGGACAGCTACATGTAAAAGAATGAAATTAGAATACTCCCTAACACCATACACAAAAATAAACTCAAAATGGATTCGAGACCTAAATGTAAGACCGGACACTATAAAACTCTTAGAGGAAAACATAGGAAGAACACTCTTTGACATAAATCACAGCAAGATCTTTTTTGATCCACCTCCTAGAGTAATGGAAATAAAAACAAAAATAAACAAATGGGACCTAATGAAACTTCAAAGCTTTTGCACAGCAAAGGAAACCATAAACAAGACGAAAAGACAACCCTCAGAATGGGAGAAAATATTTGCAAACGAATCAATGGACAAAGGATTAATCTCCAAAATATATAAACAGCTCATTCAGCTCAATATTAAAGAAACAAACAACCCAATCCAAAAATGGGCAGAAGACCTAAACAGACATTTCCCCAAAGAGGACATACAGATGGCCAAGAAGCACATGAAAAGCTGCTCAACATCACTAATTATTAGAGAAATGTAAATCAAAACTACAATGAGGTATAACCTCACACCAGTTAGAATGGGCATCATCAGAAAATCTATGAACAACAAATGCTGGAGAGGGTGTGGAGAAAAGGGAACTCTCTTGCACTGTTGGTGGGAATATAAATTGATACAGCCACTATGGAGAACAATATGGAGGTTCCTTAAAAAACTAAAAATAGAATTACCATATGAACCAGCAATCCCACTACTGGGCATATACCCAGAGAAAACCGTAATTCAAAAAGACACATGCACCCCAATGTTCATTGCAGCACTATTTACAATAGCCAGGTCATGGAAGCAACCTAAATGTCCATTGACAGACGAATGGATAAAGAAGATGTGGTACATATATACAATGGAATATTACTCAGCCTTAAAAAGGAACGAAATTGAGTCATTTGTTGAGACGTGGATGGATCTAGAGACTATCATACAGAGTGAAGTAAGTTAGAAAGAGAAAAACAAATATTGTATATTAACGCATGTATGTGGAACCTAGAAAAATGATACAGATGAACCAGTTTGCAGGGCAGAAGTTGAGACACAGATGTAGAGAACAAACATATGGACACCAAGGGGGAAAACCGCAGTGGGGTGGGGATGGTGTTGTGCTGAATTGGGCGATTGGGATTGACATGTATACACTAATGTGTATAAAATTGATGACTGATTAAAAAAAAAAAAAGAAGGTGGGACCTTTGGAAGGTGACTGGGTCATGAGAGCTGGGCCCTCACAAATGAGATTAGTGCCCTAGATCCCACAGAGCTCCCTGAGTCCTTCTGCCGAGTGAGGATATAATGATAAGTCTGCAACCCAGGAAAGTACCCTCACCCAATGTTGCTGGTGCCCTGATCTCAGATTTCCAGCCTCCAAAACTGTGAGAAATAAATTTCCGCTGTTTATAAGCACCCAGTTTGTGACATTTTGTTATAGCAGCCTGAAAGGACTAAGACAAGGACTATAGAAATATCTTGTCAGATTTCTCTTTCTGAAGTGTTTGCTTTTTAGTGACAACAGTGAGGGCAGAAGCCTTGTCTGTTTGCCTCACTGTTACATACCCTGATACAGCTCTTTATACATAATAGGTATTCAATATATTATAAATTATTGAATGAAATGACATCTGTAAAGCACTATGCCTGTATGAAGGATAGCAGCGTTATTTTTACAACTGTCAAATAACTTTTTTTTCTGTTCCTATGGCATTTACTTTCTACCTGTACTATTTTCACAACTACACTGTAAGTTGCTTGAAGACATATTTCATGTGTGAGTACCCTTTATATCCTCCGTAACACCATATCTTTGCACATACCAGTCACTCAGTAAAATTCTAAAAGCTTGCCAGCAAGAAATAACCTTACAAAAAATGATTTTTCCACTATAAAAAGCATTACACACACACAGCATTTCATAGGACTTGGTATATAAGGTTACAAATAAACTGAATTTGCTGGACGTGAAAATTATATGGATATGCCTTTGAATACAGTGAGTTAATTAAAAGGATATGTCCAAAAAGTATTTCTGCTTTAATTTAAAAGGGATAGTCCTTGAAATATGAATATAGGGAAAAGTGGAAAGAGCACTGAACTTGGAGGCAGGAAGACCTAAATCAGAATCCAGATTCCACTACTTATAAGCTGTGTAATGATGGGTAAGACATTTACCTCCCTGAGTCTGCATTCTTTACCTGTAAAGTGAGATAACACTTATCTCATACTATTTATGTGACAATTAAACAGGAAAGTGTAAAGCATAGTATCTAATACTTAATAGGTGTTCAATGAATATTTATACAGAAAAATTTAAAGCTGTGTATTTCTACCGCATTTTATGAATAACTTTAAGTTAGCAAGGTTTAGTTGAAAATGAACAAACTATAGATTTAAGACACTGGGTTCTAATTCTAATTCTACTATTTACCAACAATTTGGCATTGGGCTCTAAAATTCTTCTTAATTCCCTATTAAAATAGGGATAATATAACCTATTCTACCTACCTGACAGGAAGTTATGAGGATAAAAAAAAAAATGTAAAAGTGATGTGAAAGAGCTGTTGGTGTTTCATTAATTAGAAATACGTGGTAGCAGTTGCGGTGTTATAATTTGAATGATAAAAATAAAAGCCATGAATGTCCCCAAACAGGGGATTGTGTAAATATTTAAAGAGATACCATATATTCATTAAAAATATACATAGATGGATTAAATAATATATTGAGGCTTTGCTTCAACATAACATAGGAGAGGAGAAGTAGGGCAGGGTATAGGTGAAACAGGATTGGTCCTGAGTTAATAACCATTAAAGCTGGGTGATGTGTACCTGGAGTCCATTATAATATTCTGCTCACTTCTGTATGTTTGAAAACTTCTTTAATAAAAAGTTTTAAAAAATATGTAAATGACATACTGAAAGATACATGTAAATGAAATGCAGTGTGATTAAATAATATATGTAAATATATGCTAGTTAAGAGGTCATTAGTGACTTTTGTGAGTTCAGCTGTAATGTGAGGAAGCAAGGACACAAGTTGGAATGCAAGAGTCTGAGTGAATTAAAGTGACTGATTAGGGTTAGACAGCCACCCAAAATGGCCACCATCAATTCCTTTCCTCCCTGTAAGTACATGTCACTTCTCTCACTGAGAGGTGAGGTCTCCTGTCCCTTCTCTTGACTCTGTGATGGCTTTGTGACCTGCCTTAACACACAGAATGCAGTGGAAGTGACATCGTGCCATTTTGGGTCTAGCCTTTAAAACATATTTATACTTATATTTCTTCTTTTTATGAAAACACATTTATATATATTACAAATTAAAAGTCTGCTGCTGTTGCAAAGCCATGGCAGACTAAGGAGATGTTGAGGGCTAAATTATTCTCCAAGGTGAAAGATTTCCTTCAGTTGTATTAATATTTCTACCCAAAATGTGATTCCATCACGCCCTATCCCAATGTATCCCCACACCACCTCAGGCTTTCAAAGTAGGCAGTTTCATGATTATGTTGGAAAAACCACTAGTTCTCTTTAGGAAAGATGGGGCAATTGAAGTCTTTCTGGTTGCCTGACATTCTCCCATTTTATGGCTTATACTGGACTTACACATTTAACACCTTCTAGCATCTTCAATGCTAAATAATTACCTAAATTCCAAGAGCTTGACTGAAAGCTTAAATTGAAGGTGCTGTTTTTTAAGTTCTAGAAAATGCTCATTCTCTAAAGAGTGCTCTCTAAAGAAAAATCAGTGCTGGCCATCCTAACAGTTTCAGCAGTTCCTGTTTTGATGCTCAGCTCTCCATTGCTATTGGTTTCCATCCTTTCCTTCACCAACCCCCTACCACAATGCCAACTTATATAGAGATTTTTTTTGTTTGTTTGTAATTATCACCAACTCCCTAATGTTTCCTTGATACATTCGGTTTCAAGTTTTATTGTTACAATATAAAGTATTTTTGCTGGCCTTCTTTAAAAAAAAGAGTTAAGGACAATCACTTAAAAGAACAGAAATTCAGTCCATAGCTTCCAAAGCATCAGAGAGGAAAAAAAGCATGGGAACAGGGAGATAATGAAAACTTCATCAATATGATATATAGAAATAATACATTTATTGTGATTTCAGATACATTTAAAGAGGCCATATGTTAGGTGATAAAATCAGTCTTAATAAATTTAAGAGGGTTGAAATCACATCAAGCATCTTTTCTAACCACAGTAATATGAAAACAGAAATTGATTACATGAAAACTGAAAAAATTCACAAATACGTGGAGATTAAACAACATGCTACTGAAAACCAAATGGGCCAAAGAAAAAAATCAAAAGAGAAATAAAAAAATACCTGGAGTAAATGAAAATGGACATGTAACATACCAAAATCCATGGGATGCCGCAAAAGCAATTCTACGAGGGATGTTCACAGCAATAAATGTCTACTTCAAGAAAGAAGAAAAGTCTCAAATAAACAACCTACACCTCAAGGAACTAGAAAAAGAGGAACAAACAAAGTCCAAAATTAATAAAAGGAAAGAAATAACAAAGATTAGAGGAGAAATAAATTGGAGACTAAAAAGACAGTAGAAAAGATCAATATACTTAAGAGTTGATTCTTTGAAAAGATAAAGAAAACTGACAAACCTATAGCTAGACTCACCAAGAAAACAAGAGAGAGGACTCAAATAAATAAAATCAGAAATGAAAGAGGAGATATTACCACTGATACCACAGAAATACAAAGAATCATAAGAGACTACTATGAAAAATTACATGCCAAAAAATAGAGCAACCTAGAAGAAATGGATAAATTTGTAGAAACATACAGCCTACAAATATTGAATTATGATGAAAAAGAAAATCTGAACAGATGGATTACTAGTAAGGAGACTGAATCAGTAATCAAAACTCTCCCAACAAACAAAAGTCCAGGACCAGATGCCTTCACTGGTGAATTCCACCAAGCATTCAAAGAATTAATACCAATCCTTCTCAAACTCTTAAAAAACACAGAAGAGGAAGGAATTCTTCCAAACGCATTTTACAAGGCCAGCATTATCCTGATACCAAAACCAAACAAGGATGTCACAAGAAAAGAAAATTATAGGCCAATGTCCCTGATGAATACAGATGCAAAAATCCTCAACAAAATATTAACAAACCAAATTCAACAATACATTAAAAGGATCATACACTACGATCAAGTGGGTTTTATTCTAGGGATGCATGGATGATTCAACATCCACAAATCAGTCCATGTGATACATCACATTAACAAAATGAAGGATAAAAATCATATGATCATGGGACTTCCCTGGTGGCGCAGTGGTTGGGAGTCTGCCTACCAACGCGGGGGACACGGGTTCGAGTGCTGGTCCGGGAAGATCCCACATGCCGCAGAACAACTAAGCCCGTGTGCCATAACTACTGAGCCTGCACTCTTGACCCACGAGCCACAACTACTGAGCCCATGCGCCAGAACTACTGAAGCCCACGCACCTGAAGCCCGTGCTCCACAACAGGAGAAGCCACCGCAGTGAAGAGTACATGCACCGCAACGAGGGGTGACCCCCACTTGCTGCAGCTAGAAAGAGCCTGCGTGCAGCAACAAAGACCCAACGCAGCCAAAAATAAATACATAAAAATAAATAAATTAATAAAAAAGTTTAAAAAAATATATATATATATAAAACCCAGTAATTTCCAAAATATACACAGCTCATACAATTCAATATCAAAAAAACCGAACAACCCAATCAAAAAATGGGCAGAGACCTAAATAGATATTTCTCCAAGGGAGACATACAGATGGCCAACAGGCACATGAAAAGATGCTCAACACTGCTAATTATTAGAGAAATGTAAATCAAAACCACAATGAGTTATCACCAGTCAGAACGGCTATCATTAAAAACCCTACAAATAAATGCTGGAGAGGGTGTAGAAAA
Organism: Balaenoptera acutorostrata; assembly: GCF_949987535.1. Lineage (NCBI taxonomy): Eukaryota > Metazoa > Chordata > Mammalia > Artiodactyla > Balaenopteridae > Balaenoptera > Balaenoptera acutorostrata. Next base: position 58,141,466 of record NC_080075.1, read on the forward strand.
GAGGGAACCCTCCTACACTGTTCGTGGGAATGTAAATTGGTGCAACCACTATGGAAAACAGTATGGAGATTCCTTAAAAAACTAAAAATAGAGCTACCATATGATCCAGCAATCCCACTCCTGGACATATATCTGGAAAAGATGAAAACTCTAATCTGAAAAGATACATGTACCCCAATGTTCACTGAAACACTATTTACAATAGCCAAGACATGGAAGCAACCTAAGTGTTCATCAACAGATGAGTGGATAAAGAAGATGTGGGGTGTGTGTGTGTGTGTGTGTGTATACACACACACACACACATATATACAGGAACATTACTCAGCCATAAAAAAAGAATGAAATATTGCCATTTGCAGCAATATGGATGGACCTAGAGATTATCATACTAAGTAAGTCAGAGAAAGACAAATATTATGATATCACTTATATGTGGAATCTAAAAAATAATACAAATGAATCTATTTACAAAACAGAAACAGACACACAGACATAGAAAACAAACTTATGGTTACCAAAGGGGAAAGGGAATGGGGGGGGGAGATAAATCAGGACTATGGGATTAACAGATAGACACTACAATATATAAAATAGATAAGCAACAAGGATTTACTGTATGACACAGTGAACAGTACTCAATATTCAATATTTGTAATAACCTATAGTGGAAAAGAATCTGAAAAAGAATATATATATATATATTCTGTATATACATACACAGACACACACATATATATAACAGAAGCACTTTGCTGTACACCTGAAACTAACACAATATTGTAAATCAACTATACTTCAAAGCAAAACAAAAAAAAACCCAAAGTATATAACCCAGAAGGTTTGATTCTTTTTGATATACTCTGAATACACAAAATAAATTATTTTGTTTAGAAAGTGATTTCCATGGAAACATCCTATTAAGAAGATTTCCTCCCAAAAAACTGAACAAGTCCATCTATTTCACAGTTTGATTTAATTTTTCTGGTTTTTTAATGTTGATCAAAGCCATAAATACACATTGTGTCAACCAGTTTCATAAGATTTTTTAATAAAATAATTGTATTCTTTTGATCAATGAATGCTCTTATTATTTCCTTACGTGTTCTAAATAACATGCTTCTATTTCTGTTGACTTCTTCAGTTTAGTGATTTCCTACTTACTTCCTTTACAGAGAATGAAGATTTAGCTCTTTGATCTCCTTGCCATCAACACAGGTACACTCCCATTCTTCCAATATGTTTATATCTTACCTTTGGTTAAATCACTGTTCTTCATTAGTATTATTGTGACTATGTATGATAGTCAAAGAGGAACCATGTAGTAGACTATGGTTACTTTTTCCTTTGCTATGTAACTTTTTTCCCTAAAGTGTCTTGTTCTTTTATTTACTTAGCTTTCTATGAACTTAATAGTTCAACTCCAAATTCACATCACTGTCTAAATCATCTCTCAAGATGCTCATTCACATCTAATTTTCCACCAATTTCATCTTCCTGAAGCTGCTCCTAAAGCCTCTGACCTGTGTCAATACAGACTGGCTCCTCTTTCTGCCTGGGCACTGCTGTCTTCTTGGGAAGGCCCTTCAACTTCCTCCCACATTGAATCTCCTATTTACTATATCTTATGCTTTCCTCTCTTTTGGTTTACTTCTTCCTTTTAATGGAGCATATCCTTCTGGAGATACCTCAGAAAGGTTACCGGACCCCACATGTCTTAAAAATCTCTTTATTCTACCTTCAGATAAAATTCATAACTGGCCTCAGTACAGAATTCCGAGTTTGATGTCACTTTCCTTCAGAATTTTGAATGCATTTTTTCATTATCTCCTAACTTCTAGCGTTGCTTTTGAGAAGTCCAAGCCATTCTAATTCCTGATCCTTTGTATGTGACATGTTTTTTCTCTTGGAAAGCTTGCAGAATCTTTTCTTTGGTCTATATATTCTGAACTTTCATGATGATGTGCCTTGGCGTGGAACTATTTTTATCTGTTGTGCAAGGCACTTGGTAGACCCTCTCAATCTGGAATCTTGCATCCTTCAATCCTGGGAAACCTCTGTGCATCATTTCACTGATATTCTCCCCTCTAGATGTCCTGTTATCCAGAGCTTGGACGTAGTGGACTGGTCCTCTAAATTTCTCTTTTCTCTCCTGTGTTCCATCTCTTCAACATCTTTCTCTACTTCCCAGGAACTTACCTTAAGTTTATATCCCAAACTCTTTATTAAATTGACTAATTTCTTCTATCATGATTTTAATTTTTCGAGGGTTCTTTTTATTTCCTGAATATTCCTTGTTTCATGGATGCAATATCTTTTCTCTCTGGGAATATTAAATGATAGGATTTTATTTGTTTTGTTTCTTTTTTCCCTGCATAGGCGATATTGGTTTTTTCTGATTGGTTGTTCTCTATCTTCCATGTTAGAGGCCTTCATCAGATGTCTGGTCATTCATGAGATGCCCACTGATGTTTAAAGGTAAGGAACTAAAAAGCTGACTAGAAGCTTTTACACATATATAGAGCTTGCTGATCATGAACTTTAATATTAGGTGATCTGGCTAGACTTTCTGTTGGAGAACCACTGATGTCAGCATTATTACCTCTTTCCACCTGGGCTGATAAGATTGCCCAGAGACTTTCAATCTCCTCCTGTAGAATTGGCTGCCAGCATTTTAGGAACCATGTAGAAGAAGAAGGCTGGGAGTGGGAGGACAAGTTCACCATTAAATATACATATTTCACTTAATTCTCTTGTTTTTGGTGAAGCAGAGTGACAGAAACCGCAGCCTAGAATAAGGATTGGAGGGTCCTGAACTTCTCCCCTGGGAGCTGAATGCCCTGCACAACCCTGTAAAGACCTACAGGGGGGGCTTCCCTGGTGGCGCAGTGGTTAAGAATCTGCCTGCCAATGCAGGGGACACGGGTTCGAGCCCTGGTCTGGGAAGATCCCATATGCCGCGGAGCAGCTAAGCCCGTGAGCCACAACTACTGAGCCTGCGCGTCTGGAGCCTGTGCTCCGCAACGGGAGAGGCCGCGACAGTGAGAGGCCCGCGCACCACGATGAAGAGTGGCCCCCGCTCGCCGCAACTGGAGAAAGCCCTTGCACAGAAACTAAGACCCAACACAGCCAAAAATAAATAAATAAATAAATAAATTTATGGGCTTCCCTGGTGGCGCAGTGGTTGAGAATCTGCCTGCCAATGCAGGGGACACGGGTTCGAGCCCTGGTCTGGGAGGATCCCACATGCCGCGGAGCAGCTAAGCCCGTGAGCCACAACTACTGAGCCTGCGCGTCTGGAGCCTGTGCTCCGCAACGGGAGAGGTCGCGACAGTGAGAGGCCCGCGCACCGCGATGAAGAGTGGCCCCCGCTCACTGCAACTGGAGAAAGCCCTCGCACAGAAATGAAGACCCAACACAGCCAGAAATAAATAAATAAATAAATAAATTTTAAAAAATAAATTAAAAAAATAAATTTATAAAAAAAAAATAATAAAAGACCTACAGGGGGAAGTGAGTGTGGGGCTGGGAATAGTGGGTATTAATGGAAAACACGTGGCCCTTAGAGTCAACTAACTCCCTGAAACCTTCTCACTTATCCCCGTGTGGCGAATGTGCAGCAGCTAAGCATTTACTTCTGTTAAAAAACTGAAATGTTCTTCTCTTATAATGCTGAATAAATTACTCGGAGGGCTCTAGTCCAACAACTGTGGCATTTATGGGCTCATGGTGTAATAAGCCGTCTCCCACCCACTCATTCTAAAGCAAACATTGACAGTTGACCAGCACTGACTATTTATACACAATTGTTGGTCAGCTTTTCAGATATCTCATTCTTAAATATAAACGGACCACCAAAGATCATCAGACATTTGAGAAAAGCCTGCAACCTGAAAACAAACAAACAAACAAACATACAAGTGGAAAATAATCTCAGAGGAAAGAAAAATAATTCAGGGAAGAGAACTTTTAAAAAATTAGAATTAGTGTTCAGGAACCAGGAATTTTCAAATACATTAGTTCACAGTCACGTCATAAGACAGAAATCATTATTCCCATTATAAAGATTGGGAAATTGGTGTTTCGAATGAGTATGCCTTGTGTAAGCTAATGTTCCCAGCCAGTGACATGGCTGGGATGTGAGTCTTCATGTTCAGATTCCCTACTGCTCTTTTAGTTGAACCACAGCAGCTTTGGTATTTATAAACTCCACACACAGTGTATAGTTCTACAGAACCATATGAAGATCAGTCCCAAATACATGAAACCACAAAATCTTTGGCTGGAAAGCATTTGTCTTTATTTTTGTCCCTTGCATGCTATTCTTTTGGCCTAGGAATCTTTTATTAGTAAATTAAAATCATTAACATTCATAATAGGAACAACTTTAAGTTGCATGTTCTCAAGAAACCTATTGCAGAAGGAAACACAGGGACAGAGGTATGACCAAGAGAGGCCAAATTTAGAATTTGAGATTCTAACCAAATTCTACCTAAGTAGTCTCTCCCCAGATTTGGGGTTTATTATTTACTTACATAACATTGGTTGCAGCAGGAGTCACGAATACCCCATAACAGAAACTCAATAAATGTGTGTTGAGGGCTTCCCTGGTGGCGCAGTGGTTGAGAATCTGCCTGCGAATGCAGGGGACACGGGTTCGAGCCCTGGTCTGGGAAGATCCCACATGCCACGGAGCAACTGGGCCCGTGAGCCACAATTACTGAGCCTGCGCGTCTGGAGCCTGTGCTCCGCAACAAGAGAGGCCGCGATGGTGAGAGGCCCGCGCACCGCGATGAAGAGTAGTCCCCACTTGCCGCAACTAGAGAAAGCCCTCGCACAGAAACGAAGACTCAACACAGTCATAAATAAATAAATAAATAAATAAATAAAAAGACCGTGAATTTAAAAAAAAAAAAAAAAAAATGTGTGTTGAACAAATAAAAGAAAGAAAAAAAAAATGAATGAATGGATGAAGGTTTCAACTCTTTCCAAATAATTATTTAAAAGCAAAGATATATATATATATATATATTTTTTTTTTTTTTTTTTAATGGCTGTGTTGGGTCTTCGTTTCTGTGCGAGGGCTTTCTCTAGTTGTGGCAAGTGGGGGCCACTCTTCATTGCGGTGCGCAGGCCTCTCACTATCGCGGCCTCTCTTGTTGCGGAGCACAGGCTCCAGACGCGCAGGCTCAGTACTTGTGGCTCACGGGCCCAGCCGCTCTGCGGCATGTGGGATCCTCCCAGACCAGGGCTCGAACCCGCGTCCCCTGCATTAGCAGGAAGATTCTCAACCACTGCGCCACCAGGGAAGCCCACAAAGATACATTTTGATAAAAGAAAATCACTACATTTTCATCTATGTTAAACATCATAAATACCAAACATTTCACACTGCATAAATGTAAATACACATTAAGTATATCCAATAAAGTTTAGAACACTTTAAAATCAGTTTAGGGACTTCCCTGGTGGCACAGTGGTTGAGAATCCACCTGCCAATGCAGGGGCCACGGGTTCAATCCCTGGTCCGGGAAGATTCCACATGCCGCAGAGCAACTAAGCCCGTGTGCCACAACTACTAAGCCTGCACTCTAGAGCCCGCGAGCCACAACTACTGAGCCCACGCGCCTAGAGCCTGTGCTCTGCAACAAGAGAAGCCACCGCAATGAGAAGCCCGCGCACTGCAACAAAAGAGTAGCCCCGGCTCACCGCAACTAAAGTCCATGCTCAGCAACAAAAACCCAATGCGGCCAAAAATAAATTAATAAAAAAAAAAATCAGTTTAAACATAAGCATAGGATGAAAAGCAATACTTTGTTTTTTGAGTGACTGTTTTTATAATCATTCAAACTGCGCAATAACTTTGCAAAATACTAAAAATGAAAAAAAAGCAATGCAGGAAATACCCATGTAAGTTTTTACTTTCACAATGTAGACTGTATTGTAAAGCTTGGGTCAATTCCACAGCCAATCCATACTAAGTCAGTAAAAGAAGCCTGAAATGATCCATATCAGGCTTTGGACAAAAATAAGTCTTTTATGAACAGGCCACTAATACAATAATAAAATGAAGAAGCAAATTCTAAGCCTGGTGCTTTGATTTACCACAGTGAAAGTGCCCTCTGTAGCCAGTGTGAACACAGCAGCAAGTGGCAGAGGGAAATCTGCCACTGGTCCAGATTTTACATATATATATATATACACACACACACACACACACACACACACACACACACACACACATACATAACACCACCATACATAACACTCAGTGATCTCATTCTTCCATGCATTGTATACAGATAAACTTATTTAATGAATTGGTTACTACAGGCAGAATACTTTAGAACCTTCAAACTCATTGATGTGGACAGAAATTCCTCATTAAGTATCTCTCTTCTTGATTTTTCCCCATAGAACCCATGAAAGACACTATCACCATTTAAAAATTTTGTTATTAAAAATATTATCCTGCACTTCCCTGGTGGCGCAGTGGCTGAGAATCTGCCTGCCAATGCAGGGGACATGGGTTCGAACCCTGGTCTGGGAAGATACCACATGCCGCAGAGCAACTAGGCCCGTGAGCCACAACTACTGAGCCTGCGCCGTCTGGAGCCTGTGCTCCGCAACAAGAGAGGCCGCGATAGTGAGAGGCCCGCACACCGCGATGAAGAGTGGCCCCCACTTGCCACAACTAGAGAAAGCCCTCGCACAGAAACGAAGACCCAACACAGCCATAAATAATAAATTAATTAATTAATTTAAAAAAATATTAACGGTTTGTGTATCTATTCAAGCTCCTTATAAAAAATAATAATAATAATATCCTCAGTCAATAGCCCCAAAATGAAATTTAAATTAGCCTGAAAAATCTCATTATTAGTATATGTATAATTTTCACTGGGCACTGTGAAATATTAGGTGGGGCAAAAGAGTAACAGGGCATGTGTGGTTTAAATAGGGCAATCACGGTGGTGACTGGACCATTACACGAAAGCAAATACAATGCTATCCACATACTCCTTATTCCTAGACGAGAATCCTAGACCACCTCAGGGGAATCATATTCACAAGAGGAAGGTCAAGTGGCAGGAACTGCCAGACATAAATGCTGTATCAGGTAAGGGCAGGTTATGTGGTCCATGCTGATGCCCAAAGGGAAAATTCTTCATATTTTTCACCTTTTCCTTTTCACTGAAAATCTAACCCATAGGAAATAACATTCACTTCAACTGAAAAAGAAACTTTCCCTTTCCCTCCCTGACTCCGAAAATGAACTAGTAATACTGTAAAGTAGGAAAATTACTTAAATCTCAGCTTCCCTAAAGAGTTTATGTTTGGCATACTAGAGATATTTCCAACACCATTCCTTAAATTCCTCTAAAGACCTCTCCCACTTACAGCAGGATTTGCCCAAGACTTCAATAAGGCCTTTTTCTTCACAAGCTTCAATATTCGAAGTTACTTGGAAATTGTAATGGAAAAAACAAATAGGTGAAAAAAATAGTTTTAAAAAAATCCCACGTAATCGCCTAATCCATCTCCAAAAATATACAATGTATATATAATTGAAAGCCATCTTGAATTATAAAAACACTCTGAGATCCTCTCATACATTTTTCCTAAAAAAATTCAGAAAGGTGTCTCCCATCAATCTACAATTACATTAGTTTAAGTCATCTCCTTGTACACTTAACCAGTGTGTCCAGTCAGAAAGATACAGGAAAATAATAATGAGTTACTTCTATGTGCCAGGCACTCTTTTAGCTGCATCACAAAAAAAGCATGAAATATCTAAGGTTTCATGCCAACTCTGCTATTTGCTAGCTGTGTAATATTGGGCCTACTACTCAAATGCTCTCAGTCTTAATGTCAGCATCTGTAGATTGTGGGTAATAATAGTTATGTCATAGAGTTACTGTAGGGTTGAAACTAGCTAATGGTTGTAGTCAAGGCTTAGGAACCATAGTTAGCACCTAGTGTTAGATGCCTCAAATCAGTGCCAAGAAAACAGAACTAAGAACCAGAACTGTAGCAGAAAGGAAAAGTTGGACAGAATTTCTGGCAAAGAGCTGAGGAATCAAATTAATATTCTCTCAAGAATCTTCAGACTTAGGCCTGCAACCATCTGGAGGGAAGGTACAGAGAACTATTAGGAAGAAGCCTTGGGGCAGACTGGTTCTCACACAAAACCAAAGGTTACAGATGGGACCAGACTATCCTCTGGAACGCAATAGGTGACTCAAGTTGTGTTGGCACGCAGAAGCAATGCAATAGGGTTTGCTTTGAAAAATACATAATATTATGTAAACTGTTATTACTACATGCATAAATGCATCCTAACTTACACAGACGTGTGCAGCCAAGCAGAGATGGAATTACATGCTGTGTGGCTGAACAGAGAAGACAGAAGAGGTGAGTAGGTAAGAATATCAGAGAAAGCAAAGAATGTGGTAACAAAACTATATTAGAGATGCCATATAGGGTGACAGCTAAGCATTCAAGCTCTAAAAACAAAATGCCTATTTTCAAATCTTGGCTCCACCACTTACATTTCAGCATGAACTCAGGCAAGGTAAATAAATAACTTTTATGTGCCTTAGTTTCCTCCTGTGTAAATATGAATAATATTAATAGCTACCGCATAGGGTTGTTATAAGGATTAAAAAGTTAATATATGGGCTTCCCTGGTGGTGCAGTGGTTAAGAATCCGCCTGCCAATGCACGGGACATGGGTTCAAGCCCTGGTCTGGGAAGATCCCACATGCCGCGGAGCAACTAAGTCCGCGCGCCACACCTACTGAGTCTGCACTCTAGAGCCCGTGAGCCACAACTACTAAGCCCGCGTGCCACAACTACTGAAGCCCACGTGCCTAGAGCCTGCGCTCCGCAATGAGAGAAGCCACCACAATGATAAGCCCGCACACTGCAATCAAGAGGCAACTAGAGAAAACCTGCGCACAGCACTGAAGACCCAACACAGCCAAAAATAATTTTAAAAAAAAAGTTTATATACATAAAGCACTTAGAAGATTGCCTGGCACACAGTAAGCATCATTTTCCTAATCTGTAAAATGGGAACAATAAAACTTATTAATTCATAGGTTGTTATAAGAGCTAAATAAATCATATCTGTAAAGTGCTTAGTACATAATAAATCAATATTTGGTATTTTTATTAAAACATGGGTGGGTACCAAAAATAATTTTTAATCCAGAGAAAAATATTTCATAGTGGAAAATAACAGAAAATATCATGAAAATGTTATTCCCATTTGGTGTTGACTTTATTTACTGGGAAACCATGAGTAAATTTGGCATGCTTATCCTCTTTCCACTGTATGAAACACATCTGAATCATTCCATCTCTGAGATCTGTCAAAGGATTTCAGACAAATACAAATTACGGAAGACAAAAAAGAAGAAGAAGAAGAAGGAGAAGGAGGAGAAGGAGAAGAAGAAAAAGAAACCACAAATAAAACAGCAATTCTGAAATAATATTCCTCTCAATATTCACTCACTGACAGAAAAGAAAATTTAATAACATAAATTAATCACCAAAAAACTATTTACAATTTTACTTACAGAGAAAACGACACTTTCAAAATTTACAAAATGGGCACTCATAAAGAAATTTGTTACGATAAGCCTTCTGAAGAACAAAACAAATGTTGGCATTAAATTAAGAATTTAAAAGTCAATTAATTGGAACCCAAATAAGCATAACTTCTTATAAAGTCCATAATGAAACCAAAAGAGTAAGTAGTCAACGGAACCAAGAAAATTTTGAGGAGGCTGTGGTCAACAGCGGGCCAACTGTTGAGAGGCTAAGGCACCTGGGATACCTGGGAAGTGTCCAGTGAGGTTTAGTGGCAAGGTTATAATTGGTGATATTGACAAAATCATTGCATAGGGGATTGGGATTGTGGAAAATAGCAGATAAATCACAGTACAACCTGGGAAATGATTTTTTTTCTTTTCTTTTTTTTTTAAATCATGAAACAGCTTTATTGAGAGGTAGGCATCATGTAACCTAAGGATTTGTATCTATCTATCTATCTATATATATTTTTTAACATCTTTATTGGAGTATAATTGCTTTACAATGGTGTGTTAGTTTCTGCTTTATAACAAAGTGAATCAGCTATACATATATATATATCCCCATATCTCTTCCCTCTTGCATCTCCCTCCCTCCCACCATCCCTATCCCACCCCTCTAGGTGGTCACAAAGCACCAAGCTGATCTCCCTGTGCTATGCGGCTGCTTTCCACTAGCTATCTATTTTACATTTGGTAGTGTATATGTGTCCATGCCACTCTCTCACTTCATCCCAGCTTACCCTTCCCCCTCCCCGTGTCCTCAAGTCCATTCTCTATGTCTATGTCATTATTTCTGTCCTGCCACAAGGTTCATGAGAACGTTTCTTTTTTTTTTTAGATTCCATATATATGTGTTAGCATACGGTATTTGTTTTTCTCTTTCTGACTTACTTCACTCTGTATGACAGTCTCTAGGTCCATCTACCTCACTACAAATAACTCAATTTCGTTTCTTTTTATGGCTGAGTAATATTCCATTGTATATATGTGCCACATCTTCTTTATCCATTCATCTGTCAATGGACACTTAGGTTGCTTCCATGTCCTGGCTATTGTAAATAGTGCTGCAATGAACATTGTGGTACATGACTCTTTTTGAATTATAGTTTTCTCAGGGTATATGCCCAGTAGTGGGATTGCTGGGTCGTATGGTAGTTCTATTTTTAGTTTTTTAAGGAACCTCCATACTGTTCTCCATAGTGGCTGTATCAATTTACATTCCCACCAACAGTACAAGAGGGTTCCCTTTTCTCCACACCCTCTTCAGCATTTATTGTTTGTAGATTTTTTGATGATGGCCATTCCGACTGGTGTGAGGTGATACCTCATTGTAGCTTTGATTTGGGATATGATTTTTATAGAGAGAGGAGCAAAAGACAAAGCATGAGTCACTAACTTTGAGTTAGGATAAACTTCTCCAACTTGGAGATATTCAAACTGGGAATTTTTTTTCAAGTTATAATTTTTATTCTAATAGTGATAAATAAAGAAAATTGATATTGGGGATTCATTCCACAAAGCCTATTACTGGGTCACCCTATGGCCCAAAGTGAGTAGGATAACTTTAATCTTTCCATCTAACAGCTGTTAATACACAAAAATTTAAGATGATACATATGAAAGGTTAAACCGAACGATGTTTTACTGGATATTATTACAATTCTTCTGTGATAAGAGACTCTTGGCTAGCAATGAAAGTAAGATTTAACACAATTTTTGGAGATGTTAAAAATCTCCAAAAGGATTTTTCTCCACCCTAAAAGGATTATGCAGACTAGAGTTTAAGAAACCACCTATAAATTCTTCTGATCAGTTCTGAATGACCATTAATACCATTTATCCATCCATCCAGACAGCACTGTCCAACAGAAATATAATGTGAGTTGCATATATAATTTAAAATTTTCTAGTACCCATATTTAAAAAGTTTAAAAAAGGTAAAATTAATTGTACTATTTTCCATTTAATCTAATATCCAAAATATTATCATTTCAACATGTAATCAATATAAAATTATTGCTTAGGTATTTCACATTCTTTTTTTCATACTAAATCTTTGAAATCCGGTGTGTATTTTACATTTCCAACACATCTCAATTTGAACCAGCCTAATTTCCAGTGTTCACCAGCCACTTGAGGCTAGTGCCTGCCACATTGGACAGTGCAGGTCTAGAATCCAAGTTTTCTGGAAATAGGAACATGCACTGTCTCATTCACATATGTAACTGCAGCATTAAGAACAGTGTCTGGCACAAAATCAGCCCTCAATGAATATTTGTTGAATGAATAAACAAACGAATTAATCTATCAGTTTTATACACATATATTTTTTAAAAATCCTATGACATAAATGAAATTTTAATTACTTGATTGGAACTATTAACAGAAGCATAGAATTATATTAATTCAATTCTATAGTTTAATGATACATAGTCAACACAAATTCCTAAATAGGTGTATACTTCCAAATACAGTATAAACACATTTTACTATCAACAGGGAACGAACAATAATCACTTTAAAGATGATTTTCCTAAACATTTAGTAGATCAAAATGTTGTCACACTACTCTAGTAAAATCAAGTAAATTATAGCTGTTCTCTCTGGAATGAATGAACTCCACATTCATCAAATACACACAATTCTTACACAGCCCACTAGTATTTGCAAAGAAGTGTTTTTTGTCTTAATGTCCAATCCATTCTAAAACTGGCAAAATACCCTGAGAAAAGCATAATTCAAAAAGAGACGTGTACCACAATGTTCATTGCAGCACTATTTACAATAGCCGGGACATGGAACCAACCTAAATGTCCATCAACAGATGAATGGATAAAGAAGATGTGGCACATATATACAATGGAATATTACTCAGCCATAAAAAGAAACGAAATTGAGTTATTTGTAGTGAGGTGGATGGACCTAGAGTCTGTCATACAGAGTGAAGTAAGTCAGAAAGAGAAAAACAAATACCGTATGCTAACACATATATATGGACTCTAAAAAACAAAAAAAATGGTACTGATGAACCTAGTTGCAGGGCAGGAATAAAGATGTAGACATAGAGAATGGGCTTGAGGACACGGAGTGGGAGGGGGAAGCTGGGGCCAAGTGAGAGTAGCATCGACATATATACACTACCAAATGTAAAATAGATAGCTAGTGGAAGCAGCAGCATAGCACAGGGAGATCAGCTCAGTGCTCTGTGATGACCTAGAGGGGTGGCATAGGGAGGATGGGAGGGAGGCTCAAGAGGGAGGGGATATGGGTCATATGTATGCATATGGCTGATTCACTTTGGTGTACAACAGAAACTAACAGTATTGTGAAGCAATTATACTCCAATAAAGATCTAAAATAAACAAAATAAAACTGGCAAAAGAATATGCCAAATATAGCTTCAGATCCCTGACAAAACATTAAATTACATTCATTATTTTTAAAATGTTTACCCTAGCCTAAAGTACTGAGATTATTTAATATAAATGAAATGGGCCCCAAATAGCTGATGTTTACTAACAAAGGTGAGGGAGAAAATCTTACCTTCTCTGCTAAGAGCTCTCGTATCTTGCTCGCCTGAACTCTAAATTTCATGAGCTGGGACTCCAGGGCTACACATCGTTCTTTCCAATCTACCGGTCCTTCTGTCTCAGAAAGCTCTGCCATATTTATTCTAGGAAAGAAAGCATTCAAATGGCATAATATCAATTAGCGTTCAGGATAATTCATTAAATCACTGAAAACACATATTCTAGTCACCATCTAACAATATCTAGACGCAAGTTTTGAATTCTAAGATAAATTCCAGAACTGGTGATAGCTCATGGAAAGAACTTAGGGGAGACAAGAGGCCAGGGTTGGAGGCCCAACTGGGTTACATAAACTTTCTGTTTAACTTAACCTTTCCATGTCTCAGCTTATCCAATCTAGAAAAAAGGGGGAATGCGGCAATAACAAACCATTCTTCTCATGGGTAGGTTGTAAGGAACAAATTAAATACTGCTGTTCTTAACAACACTTTGGACAATGTAACAGCACTACACAAACAGAGTACTGTCATTATTTTAGCTCTGCCCAACAGTTGAGGTAAGATTTTTTAAATCTGTCAGTTCGTAATTTTACCATGTTCTTTTTTTTTTTTTTTAATATTTTATTTATTTATTTATTTATTTATGGCTGTGTTGGGTCTTCGTTTCTGTGTGAGGGCTTTCTCCAGTTGCGTCAAGTGGGGGCCATTCTTCATCGCGGTGCGCGGGCCTCTCACTATCGCGGCCTCTCTTGTTGCGGAGCACAGGCTCCAGACGCGCAGGCTCAGTAATTGTGGCTCACGGGCCCAGTCGCTCCGCGGCATGTGGGATCTTCCCAGACCAGGGCGAGAACCCGTGTCCCCTGCATTGGCAGGCAGATTCTCAACCACTGCGCCACCAGGGAAGCCCTACCATGTTCTTAAACTTACAGAATTATTACAGTTTTGATTCAATTGGTAGCATCATAGAATAACCTAAAGAAACTTCATATCAGTGCTACAATTATGGCTTAGACTTATAATTATTACTTACCACCACCCTATATTTGTCCAGGTCCAGGCTGTCTTTCAAACCAAAAAGCCTTTGGCATATTTAACTGGGCAAAGTATTATGACCCTGGACAAGTTTAGATAATTTTTATTTGGTGTAAGAAGAGAAAACATATAAACATGAAATTTAGAATCACCTACATTAAGTAAATCTGGTTCAGTGTTTTCCATGATGCTAACCTTCCTTTTGGAGGAGATTAATCCCAGGGAGAAGCACGGTAAGGGGGAAGCCAAGAGGCAGGGGAACTGGTTTTGAAATTCTAAAGTGCAAAAAACTATTGCTTGACTTTGGAAGCACAATTATTTCTAGCTCTGGGATTCATAAAAGTAGGTTTAAATGTTTGTTAATGTTTCATCAGGCTATTTTCATAAATGGCTTGATAATGTATTTCTGAATTGCCCTTGCTATGAACTGACAAAATCTGCATTAGGAGTGGCTCTTCAGGAGAAGCCAAGTCCTAGTCATAGAATATATGTGACAGCAAAACTCTCAGAACCCCAGGATAGAACTGCAGTTGAAGCGTATTATTCTGTTCTTTTGTTTTACAAAAATATGTCTCCCTCACAAATTAACCAAGTTTATTTTCCCAATATTTAGTGTAATATAACCCCTTCTTAAACCTATACCAGTTTTTTAAATCTGCAAAAGATTATTTTCCTAGCATAAATATTGATTTGTGCTTAGATGAGTTTTCACATTAATACTTATATTATCACTCAATAATTTAGAAATAAATATAAGCAAAGTTATTCTACAAAGGCTACAACTTTATTAAGAGCTCCCCAACCATCTCAAAGCCTCCACATGCTCCTAAATTCTAGCCATAATTTAAGGGAAACTTATTGTAGAGCTAGAAATTGTTCTCTTCATTTCTTCGTTTTCACAGATGCCCCACCCCACTGTTTTATGAGTTTTTCCTAAGGATATTAGCCTTGTTAATGACCTTTTTTTCATTACTCACATCAGCATTTACTATTAATGATTTAGAAGTAAATAAGGTAGTTTGTCAGTCACAAACTTTTTCTCAATTCTACTGCTATTTCATTTCTCTCCTCATTAGCTTTAGAGTGGACAAGGAAGAAAATACAGACAAAATATTAAAAATAAAAAGCAGTCCTGAAATGGACATCCTTAAGTCTTGAACCATTCATAGCACTGCACAGAAATATAGGGACACTCCTCTATCTTAAGCAACAAGAAGAGTCTATTTCATGTTGGTTAATTTTTGCACTACATTTAAAATAACCTGTTTATGTTCTACTGTAAAATTTCTACAGTTTTAAAAATAACAAACATAGTTTTCAACAAATGAAAATCAATGTAATGAACCATATGAATAGAATAAAAAACAAAAACCATATGATCATTTCAACAGATGCAGAAAAAAACATTCAACAAAATCTAACACCCTTTTATGATAAAAACATTCAACAAACTAGCAATAGGAGTGAACTTCCTCAACCTGATAAAAAGCATCCATGAAAGCCCACAGCTTATATCACACTTAATGGTAAATGACTGATCCGCCTAAGATCAGAAACAACATAAGGATGTCTGCTCTCGCCACTTCTATTCAACGTCATACTGGAGGGTCTGGCCAGCGCCAGAAAATAAAATAGAAAGCGCACAGATTGGAAAGGAAAATCTAAAACTATTTCTATTTTAAGATGTTATGGTCTTATTCATAGGAAATTCTAAGGAATCCATTAAAAAAAACTATTAGAACTATTTGAGTTCAGCAAAGTTTCAGGAAACCAGATCAATATACAAAAATCAATTGTTTTTCTTTATACTTGCAAGGAAACTCCAGAAATGAAATCAAGAATATATTCCATTTACAATAGCATCAAAAAGAATTAAATACTTAGGAGTAAATTTAACAAAAGAAGTATAAGATTTGTACTCTGAAAACTACAAAACATCATTGATCAAGATGAAAAAAAATTAATTACAAAACATCATTGAAAGAAATTAAAGAAGACCTAAATAAATGGAAGACATCGCACATTCATGGATTGAAAGACTTAATACTGTGAGGATGGCAACACTTGCAAATGGATATACACATTCAATACAATGCCTATCAAAATTCCAACTGCATTTTTTTGCAGAAACTGACAAGCTGATCCTATAATTCATATGGAAATTCAGGGAACCCAGAATAGCCAAAACAATCTTAAAAAGTTGTACAACTCACACACTCAATTTCAAAAATTACTACGAAGCTACAGTAATCAAGACTGTGTGGTACTGGCATAAAGACAGACATATATATAGATCAGTGGAATAAAATTATGAGTACAGAAATAAGGAAATAAGAAATAAGGATGGGGGGCAAAATAGGTGAAGGGGATCCAGTGGTACAAACCTCTTATATTAATTATATAATAAATAAGTCACAGGGATGTAACATACAGCATAAGGAATATGGTCAATGTACTAATTTTGTACGGGGACAGATGGTCACTAGACTTATCGTGGTGATCATTTCATAATGTATGCAAACATTAAATCATTATGTAGTATACCTGAAATTAACATAACATTGTACATCAACTATATTTCAATTAAAAATATCTGTAACAACCCTACTTCCAAATAAGATCACATTTTGAGATACTAGGTGTTAGGACTGCAACACATCCTTTTTGGTGGGGGGGGCAGCTATTCAATCCATTAAAAAAAGTACAGAAATAAAACCTCACATTTAGAGCGAACTGATTTTTGACAAGGTGAAATGAATAGTTTTTTTTAAATAAATGGTGCTAGACAACTAGATATCCACACGCCAAAGAATGAATTTGGACCCCGGCTGCATACCATATACAAAAATTAACCCCAAATGGATCAAAGACCTAGACGTAAGAGCCTAAGCTCTAAACTCATAGTAGATTAAATAGGCATAAGTCTTTGTGACCTTGAACAGACGATAGTTTCTTAGATATGACATCTAAAGCATAAGTAATCAAAGAAAAAATAGGTAAATTTAACCTAAAAAGAAAAACTTTTGTGCTTCAAAGGACACAATCAAGAAAGTGAAAAGATAACCCACAGAATGGGAAGAAATATTAACCAATCACATTATCTGATAAGGGACTTTTATCCAGATTATATAAAGGACTCTTACAACTCAACAGTAAAAAATCCAGTTAAAAAGTAGGCAAAGGATCTAAAGAGATATTTCTTTAAAGAAGATGTACAAATGGACAAAAAGCAGAAGAAAAAATGCTCAACGTCATTAGCTATAAGGGAAAATGCAAATCAAAACCACAATGACTTCCCACTGCATACTAAATAGGATGGTTATAATAAAAAAGACATGTAGTAAGTGTTGGTGAGGATGTAGAGAAATCTGAACTCTTATACACTGCTGTTGAGAATGTAAAAATGGTACAGCTGCTTTGGAAAGTAGTTTAACAGCTCCTCAAAAGTTTTAACATAAAGTTACCATATGACCCAGCAACTCCAATGTTAAGTATATACCCAAGAGAACTGAATACCTAAGTCCACACCAAAACTTGTACACAAATGTTAACAGCATTATTATTCAAACAGCCAAAAAGTGGAAACAAACCAAGTGTCCATCATCAGATGAATGGATAAACAAAATGTGGTATATCCACACAATGGAATCTTATTCAGCCACAAAAAAAGGAATAAAGCACTAATACATGCTACAACAATGGATGAACCTTGAAAACATTACCCTAAGTGCCTAGTGAAAGAAGCCAGACACAAAAGGCAACATACTGTATGATTCCATTTATATAAAATAGGCAAATCCCAAGAGACAGAAAGTAGCTTAGTGGTTGCCAACAACTGTGAAGAGAGGGCAATGGTGATCAACTACTAATGGGTTTGGGGTTTCTTTCTGAAGTGATGAAAATATTCTAGAATTAGTGCTGTTGGTTGCACAACCTTGTGAATATATCAAAAACCCCTGCACTGTACACTTTAAAAGGGTAACTTTCATGGTTTGTGAATTACACCTTAATTATAAAGAGCATATATTTACAAATGAGTAAAGAAAAATAACAGTTTAAGTGGATGTATATTAATAATCTATTGTTTGTGGTTATCCCTGTTGAGAATTCCACCATTAACTCGAACAACTTAGTTAATTGTTAATCTCAAATATGACAAGTATCAGACATATATTTTACCAAGAGTACTGTGCTATGAAAATGACACATCAAATAAATTCTGT
Source organism: Balaenoptera acutorostrata (assembly GCF_949987535.1). Classification (NCBI taxonomy): domain Eukaryota; kingdom Metazoa; phylum Chordata; class Mammalia; order Artiodactyla; family Balaenopteridae; genus Balaenoptera; species Balaenoptera acutorostrata. Next base: position 58,159,852 of record NC_080075.1, read on the forward strand.
TAAACATACCTATTCATTTCTATAGTTATACTAATTACATATTTTTACAGTGAAGTAGCAAAACCTTAAGAACATTATTGGCATTTAATGTCTGCATTCCCAGTTACTAGAGTCATAATTGTAAAAATTCAAAACTACAGATGGGTTAGCTAATGGTCTATCCTGAGGTCTAGACACCTGATTTCCTCATTTCATTCTGTAATTTCAGTTAATATAAAGTAACTGCTGTGTTAATGCACCATCTTGAGTAAAGATTCTAATTTTGAACAATATCCAACATCCTTTTCCATTACTACTGATTTTACAGAGCCTAATGATAGCTTTGGGAGCTATACCACTTGCTAAATAAATATCATTTCTAGATTTTGAATTTGAAAGTAATCTAATTTTACTGCAGCGGACAGGAAAAAGTCTTGGTTTTCCAAATACCCCAGTGATTTTGGGAAACATTTACTGACACGAAATAAACTGTTTACGATTGTGGAGTGAATGCTCTTTTCTCTGAATCTTTGACTTCCTGTTTCTCTTCCAAATCCCTAAAGGGAAAGAAGAAGAAAAGAAAGAGTTCATCTACTTAGGCTTCCCCTGATGAAGCTCAAGGTAGCCACTCATATTCTTTAATTCTCTCCTCTTAAGGGACAGCTTAACTTGGCCCGGTAAGAGAGAGAGAGAGAGAGAGGGAGAGGGAGAGAGAGAGAGAGAGAGAGAGGAGAGAGAGAGAGAGAGGGAGAGAGAGAGAGTGTGTGTGTGTGTGTGTGTGTGTGTGTGTTTCTAAAGCAGAAAAGATGTCTTTCTTGACCACACTGAGGCTTGCCTTGTTTAAGCAACCTCCCGACCACCACCCAGCATCACTTGGGCAAAGCCTGCCCTTCGGTAGCACTGCTCAGAACCCGTGCTCCTCACTCCAGAGCTCCTCAGGGACACACACAGCTGTGTGGTCGAGGCTTGCGACTGGCATTTTCACAAAGAAAGCAGTGACCTGCAGGTAGCACAGAACTAGGACTTTTCCAGCGTAAATATTTCAACCTCTCTTTCCACTGCGTTTCGCACATCAAAATTTTTGGCTCAAATGTTCCATCTTTTAAAAAGTGGTCGAAAAACTTGAGGGACAGCGCAGTTTCATGGTAGGTCACCTTAGGGCACTTTGACATTCTGGCAACTCAAGGTGTAGAAAATGGTTCTTTAAAGTTTTGAGAAGTTTCGCCCCCGAGATCACAGTGGGGCTCCCAAGAAGCGGAGGCCGAGCCGCAGCATCCCTAACTGCGTGGGCCACTCAGCGCGAGGACGCGCATCAGCGCCGTGTGCCCCCCTGACTGCCCGCACCGCGCCACAAACCTGGGCCCCGACTTTTCAAACAAAATGTCACGGGAGACCAGTGGGCGAGGAGCCGCCGGCCACCGCTCCCAGACGAGACCCCAGTCCTGGGAGCAGCAAGGGGAGCGACGTGGAGTGCGGAGGCTGCGGCGGGAGGCGCGGAGTTGAGTCCGGTGCCAGACCACTCCATCCCCCGGTCCCGGCCCTCCGGATCAGCCCGCCGTCCCCATCCTCCCCGCGACGCGCCCACCCGGGACTGCGCGCTCTAGAGGGGGCGGGGATCCCCGGGCACCGGAGTCTCTGGGGTCGCCCTTCGGCTCCCGGCCAGACTCATCTGCCTACCTCTGCACTGGCCCCCGGGGGCAGCACCGTTGTCCCGGGTGCGTCTGGTGCGGGTTTCCTGAGGCTCTCAGCCTGCGCCCGCCTCACACCAAGCCCAGAGCGGGCGGGGGACAGGGTACCGCCTCCTCCCCGGACTGGCGGCCGTGGTAGCCAATCAGAGACCTCAGTCGCCCTCCTGACGTCACCTGGGGGTGTGGCCATGACTTTGACTCCTCCCAGTCCCTATCCCAGGAGAGAGATGTGTCCAGGAGTCTCTATCCCTGGCCTTTGGCACACTTAGAGCTCAGAGCCTGTTGTAGCGCTCACCTCCTTTCCATTCCCTCTGCCTCAACTCGGCATCCTCCTGTTTGGTGTCACAGCCTGAAGTGTCTCCCCTCTTACCAGTCTATCCTTCAGCCTCTTGCAAGGTTAACTGTCCTTAAGTGCGGTTTTGATGTACACCCTGACAAAGACCTTCATTGGCTTCCTTATGCTAAAGTTATCAAGAACAGATCCCTTAGTGTAGCATTCATAGCTTCCAACCTACTTTTGTCAGGTTTATTATTCACAGCTGCCCTTCACACACCTGAGACTGTTGCTGTGCACTTCCCCACCCCAGGGAAGTCCATTTGGAATATTTACCTACTATTTCCTATGTCCACCTTTAAAAGTTCTAACTATCCTCTAACACACAGCTCAAATCATCTTCTGCATGTAACCATGCTTGTCGCCCCATCTAGCAGTAATCTTTTCTCTTGTTTCTGCTCCCTGAGCATTTACGTTTTTTTCTCCTCTTGGCACTTAGCTCATTCTGCCTGTGTACCATTCCTTAAATCCCCATTAGACTGTGAGCTCTTTGAAACCAGGGATTTGTTTTCTTTCTCTTTGTATCCTCCTCAGCACTTAGCACAGCGCAAATCGCATGAGTAAGTAAGTGATCATTTTAACATAATTGGATTTTACATCCCAAGATGGGGTCTGGAGAGGCCAATCCCAGGGTTAAAAAAAAAAAAAAGAGCGAATTCTGAATGTTATGGGTAATCCTACCCCAGGTCACAAAGCTAGGTCAGACAAATTACTCCCATTGGTTCACAGTTGGCCAATAGAAAGTGCAGGAGGCTTTTTTCAGTACAATCTTTTTTTTTTTTTTTTTCCTGAAGCTTATCTCACCTTATATAGAAAAAGCACAAAACAGATAAAGATTTACAAAGTTCCACAGAGGGAAGGCAATAAACGAATAAGACTAAAAGGCCAGCAAGTGAGTATCAGGCTTCCATGTTTCTTCCAGATGAGCGCTAGTTTTGGACTGGATCCCAGACTACCCCCACACATCAAATTCCTTTTGCCTTCTGTGGGAGCTGATGATGCATAGCATATGAAAAACTGTCTCCAAACAGCTTTGGCAAACAAGCAGGCTGGACTGGGTTTATTTTATAGAGCACACAGGAGTTAAATAAACAAAGTTTAAATAACTTGCAAAATTTAACACAGCAAGTCAGTAGAGACCAAAGAGCTAAGTTCAGGAGAAAGAGAAAGAATGCCAAAATAGAATCGCTTCCGTTTGTGAGTCAGAATACTAAATAGACTAAGAGAGCTGAGTGAATAAAGTCACTCATGAAAAGAAGCTTTCTAAACATGGCTGCCACTCTTGTAAGGCTCTGCCAACATTTGCTTACTGTCACCTTTTTCTAGAAACATGACAAACTGAATTTGGCTGTGGAGAACACAGTGGAACGGTATCCTGTTTCTGGCTGTGCTAAGAAAAATACATGAACAGTGGAATATTATTTAGCAATAAAAAGAAAAGTACGTTTAAATGCCACAACATGGATAAACCTTGAAAACATTATGCCAAGTGAAAGAAGCCAGTCACAAAAGACCATGTTTTGTGTGATCCTATTTACATGAAATGTGCAGAATAGGCAAATTTATAGGGACAGAAAGTAGATTAGTGGTTATGAGGGGCTGGGGAGGATAGGAGTGATGGCCAAATGGTGGCAGCTGGGGAGTGGTGGTAATGGACAAAAGCAATGGGCGACCAAAGCTGTGCTTTAGGAAGCTCTATCTAGTGTGCTGGAGAGAATAGCTAGAGGGAGGAACAATTAGGAGGCTAAGAGAACAGCTCAATGAAGATCTGAAGTAGGGTGCTCATGGTGAGAATGAAATGGAGGCCATGGTGGGAATTAGATTCTGGGTAGAACAAATAAAAATAGTAAACAAATTTGCGGCACTTACAATGCATAGGGAGCTGTTCCAAGTGCTTTAGCATATATAATCTAAGGAGAGTCCTATGATATAGGTACAATTGTTATTCCCATCTGACAGATGGGGCAATCGAGGTACACAGTTTAAATAACTGTCACAAGGTTGTACAGACATTAAGTAGCAGGACTGGGAATTCTGGCTTCACAGTCATCTCTACTGCACCTCAATTTCTTTCAAGAAATTGAATCTTCAAGTTCTGAAAACTTATTGGAGCATAGGGACGTGAGGCTCTGGGAGGCTCTGAGTAACTGGGAAATGATGGTCCCACTAACCAAAGTAGAGAAGCAAGGAGAAGAAGGAATTAGTTTAGGGGAAGAAGAATGAGATCTGGCTTGGATGAGCTGAGTGCAACCTGAAGTGCCTTTGAAATATCCAGGAGGAGAAAGCCAGCAGGAAATTAGACTGAGTTGAGGACAAAGGCTTGGGTTTGAGTATACATTTCAAGGTAATCTGCACAGAGGGGAGATTTTTGTAAATTGCAGAATGATTGCTGACCGTATAGCCACTTGGCATACTAGGAACAAGAGCAGAGAGGTTGAAGGAAGCAGGGATAAGGGAGCTGGGTAAATACTAGGAAAGAAGAGTCTGGCTCTTTAATCCAACTGCACATAAAATCCAAAAAGAAACAAGGGGAAAGGAGACACTGACCCCACTAGAATGAACATATGGCTTTTGGAACAGAGATATTGGAAACCCCAGTTCAGAAAGTAGATGTCCCAGCACTTGGGGAAATATAACAAAGACAGGGAGAAGAAGATTGGGAAAATGAAATAGGGCTTGTAGGATCAAGCTCTTACTGGCTGACTAGGGTACAAAGTGGGGTATAGGCCCAGGGACCCCAACCTATTTACCTGCAACTCAGGAGACCAGCAAATTCTGGGCACCAAAGTGTCCCTAGAACCAGGGAGACAGACAAACAACCTGGCCCTCCTAGAGGGGTGGACAGGAAGATGGCCTGCCTGGTGTGTCCCCAGTGCCCAGGGCATAACGGCCTGTTCAGTCCTTTGGGGCTGAATGAAGGCAGCCTCACCAGGTGAGCTGGGCCGCCTCTATCACAGACTGGCAGCAGGTGTGGGCAGCAGGTTGTAGGTGAGGCCAGGCCAAGGCCTGGAGGTGAGAGTTTAATGGGCACTGGTAAAGCCACAGAGAGAACACGGGTGCACAGAGGAAAAAGAAAAGAGCTAGGGCAGAGCTTTGCGGATCACTTTTTTATTTATTTATTTATTTATTATTTTTGGCTGTGTTGGGTCTTCGTTTCTGTGCGAGGGCTTTCTCTAGTTGCGGCGAGTGGGGGCCACTCTTCATTGCGGTGCGCGGGCCTCTCACTATCGCGGCCTCTCTTGTTGCGGAGCACAGGCTCCAGACGCACAGGCTCAGTAGTTGTGGCTCACGGGTCTAGCTGCTCCGCGGCATGTGGGATCTTCCCAGACCAGGGCTCGAACCCATGTTCCCTGCATTGGCAGGCAGATTCTCAACCACTGCGCCACCAGGGAAGCCCCGGATCACTTTTTTTTTTTTTTAATTTTATTTATTTATCTATTTATTTATTTATTTTTGGCTGAGTTGTGTCTTGTTGCTGCTTGCTGGCTTTCTCTAGTTGCGGCGAGCGGGGTCCACTCTTCGTTGCGGTGCACGGACTTCTCACTGCGGTGGCTTCTCTTGTTGTGGAGCACGGGCTCTAGGCGCTTGGGCTTCAGTAGTTGTGGCACGTGGGCTCAGTAGTTGTGGCATGCGGGCTCAGTAGTTGTGGCTCACAGGCTCTAGAGCACAGGCTCAGCAGTTGTGGCACATGGGGCTTAGTTGCTCCGCGGCATGTGGGATCCTCCCAGAGCAGGGCTCGAACCCGTGTCCCCTGCATTAGCAGGCGGATTCTTAACCACTGCATCACCAGGGAAGCCCCCGGATCACTTATTTTAAGGTAAGTGAAAGGAGAAGCAGACCATTGAAGCAGATTGAGGGAGATAGCAATGACTTGCTCAGGACCCATGAAGTTAAAAAAAAAAGAAAAAGACACTACACATGAGAGTCACACAGGAAAACAGTGACCCAAACCATATAAAAAAACATTAAATGTGAACAGAGGATTTACTGTATTTGGGGTCATTACTTACCAGGCAGAGGCAGCTATTCTGGTCCAGATCCTCACTACAGCTAATAACTAAAACTTTTCCCTCTCTCTTTTTACAGTGCATAAAGGGACAGCTTAAGCCAGAAGTAAAGGAACAGAAAACACAGCAAAACTGACCAGAACATCCCCTGACAATGACAATTAGAGAAAAGACACATTATAAGGACATTATTATGTGCCTTGGGATAACTGTAAAATTATTGCCTATGGAATATAGTATGGATGTTTCAGAAAACCTGGCAGGGTGACTGAACAGGTATTTGATTGCCACTGAATAAAGTACAGCCTAATGTGTTTGATGGGTATTGGAAGCTTGCATGGAGCATTTATTTGAAGGATAGCAGATACATAGCAGGAAAATCCTAAGAGTTGAGGTGAGAAGGACTGGGCAGATGGAGCAAGGGAAATGTAAAAATGAGAGAGGGCTATATGTAGAAACAGAAGAGAGGCAGTGTCTCACTGAATTCAAGAAGTGGGTTCGCTTTGAGCCTAGCTGAAATAATGTGAGATGGCTTGGCAACAGCATTTTGAACCAACAATTGAATCAAAGTAATTACCTGCATTCTTGTTTTCAATAAGCCTTTTCCTTTTCTTAACCAAATTCATATGGTGGCCCAAGGCTTTGAACTTTAGTGCTGTTACCCTGTTACTTATGCAAATCAATACAAAAACTTTTTTAAAAAGTTCCCCATAGTCACTTTTGTCTTATACTGTTTCCTGATTATGAAAGCAATATAAATTAATTTTCTTTGGAAAATATAGAAAGATATAACAAAGAAAACTAAAATTACCCACCATCCATCATCAGTCTTTTTCTCTTTTTCTCTCATCATCAAACTTTTCCTGTAATGATAGTCCCTTATAAGATTATGCTGAATTTATACTTTTTAATCTTTTACACTTAAGATTTTATTGTGAGCATTTTCTCTTTTTTAAAATTTTTATTTTATATTGGAGTATAGTTGATTTAAAATGTTGTGTTAGTTTCAGGTATACAGCAAAGTGATTCAGTTGTACATATACATATATCTATTCTTTTGTGAGCATTTTCTTTATCATTATGTATTATTTGAAAACATTTTTAAGGACTGGTTAATACTCTACCATAAGATTTTACCCTAATTTATTTAACCATTCTCTTATTATTATACAATTAGCTTATTTCCAATTTTTCACTAGTATAAAAAACAACATAACTGTTTCAATATTTTCATGTTTTCCTAATATAATAATCTTTTGGAAGACTTTATTTTTTATTTTTATTTTTAAAATTTTTATTTATTTTATTTATTTTTGGCTGCGTCAGGTCTTAGTTGCGGCACAAGGGATCTTCGTTGAGACATGCGAGATCTTTCGTTGTGGTGCACAGGCTTCTCTCTAGTTGTGGCGTGCGGGTTTCTCTTCTCTAGTTGTGGTGAGCAGGCTCCAGGGCATGTGGGCTCTGTAGTTGTGGCGCGAAGGTTCCAGAGTGTGTGGGCTCTGTAGTTTGCGGCACATGCGTTCTCTAGTTGAGGCACGAGCTCAGTAGTTGTGGCACGTGGACTTAGTTGCCCTGCGGCATGTGGGATCTTAGTTCCCTGACCAGGGATGGAACCTGCGTCCCCTGCATTGTAAGGCGGACTCTTTACCACTGGACCACCAGGGAAGTCCCTGGAAGACTTTTTAATAACAGCTTTATTGAGATACAATTCACATACTGTACAGTTTACCTATTGAAAATGTACAATTCAGTGGTTTCAGGTATATTCACAGATTTGTGTAACCATCACCATAATCAGTTCTAGAACATTTTCATCAATCCAAAAAGAACCTCAATATACTTTAGCCATCACCTTCCAACCCCTCCTCTGCACCAGACCTAGGCAACTACTAATCCACTCTCTGCTCCTATAGATTTGCCTATTCTGAGCATTTCATATAAATGGAACCATACAATATGTTATCTTTTGTGACTGGCCTTTTTCACTTACCATAATGTTTTTAAGATTTATCTATGTTATAGAATGTATCAGCAATTCATTCCTTTTTATGGATAAATACTATTCCATTGAGTTGGATATATTACCTTTTGTTTATCCATTCACCTGGTGATGGACATTTGGGTTTCCACTTTTTGGCTATTAGGAATAATGCTGCTATGAACATTTGTGTACAAGTTTTAGTGTGGACTTAGGTATTCAATTCTATTGGAAGAATTGCAGCAACTCTTGGCATTGGAGTTGCTGGGTCATATGGTAACTTTATGTTTAACCTTTTAAGGAACTGCCAGACTGTTTTGCAAAGTGGCTGCACAATTTTACATTCTCACCAGCAGTGACTGAGGGTCCCACTCTCTCTACATCATCACCAACACTTGTTATTATTTATCTTTTTGATTATAGCCATCCTAGTGGCTGAAGTAGTATCTCATTGCCTTTTTGATTTGCATTTCTCTAATGACTAATGATGTCGAACATCTTTTCATGTGCTTTTTGGTCATTTGTATATCTTCTTTGGAGAAATATCTATTCAAGTCTTTTGCCCATTTTTCAATTGAGTTATTTGTCTTTTTATTATTGAATTGTAAGGTTTATATTCTAGATACAAGTCCCTTACCAGATATAGGATTTGCAAATATTTTCTCCAATTCTGTGGGTTGTCTTACTTTCTGGAAGATGTCCTTTGAAGAAAAAAATTTTAATTTAGACAAAGTCCAGTTTATCAGTTTTTTCTTTTGTTGTTTGCACTTAGGCATATGGGTAGGGCATGGACAGTCTCTGCCCTATGACCTACACGTATGGTAGCACTGAAAATTAAAATATATATTTGCTATTCACATTCATAAATTTCATATCAAGAGCACCACAACGTCACACTTTGGTAATATCATAATATTTATAATTTGTATCATTAACACAGTGTCTATTTTTTCTAGTTTCCTTCAGGCCAACTTATCCATTAGGCAGAATAGACACAATGCTCAGGGTCCACAATACCTTTAATGGTCCATGAAAATATGGATTTTAACTTTAAAATCCAAAGAAAAAAATGAACTTTGTGGTCAAAGAAATGTTTTAACACACAGTATTAATATATTCATTTTCATACCAACACAGTGGTAAAATATCACTTTTAATGTGCTTTTACTGAGGAAGGAGCCTACAAGGCAAAAGTGTCAGGTCTAGGAAAGTAGTAATATGAAAATGAGAGGAATTTGGTTTTGCTCCTGAGAGAGAAAAGAAAAGAGAGGGACCAAGAAGGCAGGTGGCACAATGGCAGAGAGCTGGCACGGCATAGGGTAAAGGGGCAATGAGAAATCCCAAGGGATGGTGTGGCCAAAGGCTTTTTAAGAACAGTAAGTCTACTGTGTGATTTTAGGTTATTTGCTCTATGATGCATGATGTGGCTTCTCTCAGGAGCCCCAAATCTTTTGCAGTGCCTGCAAAGCTCATAAATGCTTTGCATAAGTAAGAGGATGGGACCAAATCTCACATCTGACACTGAGGGCAGAAACAAAACAGGAGCCCAGAGGCAAAGTGACCATAAGGATATCAGCCTCAGAGAAATCACAAAAATCTTCAGTGTGCCTTAATTCTTCCACAGCTATGGAATTGGGTGAAGTGGGGGATTGGGGTTCAAGGAGAGGAGACTGGGTCAAATCGATACAGACTGAGAGGGCCTAGCTGACATATAGTTAAATTTAGCTTTCAGTATATATGTATACACACACGTGATTGAAGCCTAAGTAGATTTATTATTTTCTTTAAGTTTTTACTTTAGAAATAATTCCAGACATAAAGAAGAGTTGCAGGAATAAAAATAGTACAGAGATAACTCATATGGATTTTACCTATTATCACTTTACTTATATATTTTGCCTCATTTGTTTTTTTTTTTTTTTAATGTATTTACTTCTTTTTTTTTTTTTGGCTGTGTTTTGGGTCTTCGTTTTTGTGCGAGGGCTTTCTCCCGTTGCGGCGAGCGGGGGCCCCTCTTCATCGCGGTGCGCGGGCCTCTCGTTGCGGAGCACGGGCTCCAGACGCGCAGGCTCAGTAGTAGTTGTGGCTCACGGGCCCAGTTGCTCCGCGGCATGTGGGATCCTCCCAGACCAGGGCTTGAACCCATGTGCCCTGCATTGGCAGGCAGACTCTCAACCGCTGCGCCATCAGGGAAGCCCGCCTCATTTGTTTTATACCCACTTACTTTTACCTCTTTACACCCACTTGCTGAGACATCATGGTTCCCCATAGTATGTGTCCATCTTAGCTGCAATAAGTAATAAACCCAACTTGTTTAACTACAAGTGTTCCTGGTGGTCTCTGGCTGTAGGGAGTTGACAGAAGTAGATGTTCCACCAAGGTTCAGTGGAAGTCCTCAGCACCGTGCACAGGACCCTCAGCCCAGTAATCCTGAGCGTATCTGAGAGCCCTGTGTCTCTACCTGCACGTACTAAATTGAGCTCCATTATTTCACTGAAGCCCTTCAGTGTTGGGTTTATTTTGTTTTCATAGGAATAAGATCCCTTAAGATTTTTTTAAAAAACCTAACCAGTTTTGTGTTGCTCTTTGGCAAAATTATTTTCTAGCCAACACCTGCTTCTGCTTGACAAGCATTTTGAATGTTGTTTGTAAAAGGAAAACTCTACAGGGAGAGGATCTAAACTTTCTTCCCTCTCCTTGCAGAGAGAACAGAATTAGCTTTTTAAAAGAACAATTTCATATTTGTAGGGAGAAGAAATCTATAAGTTCATCCTGAGCAAGCCTCGAGGGCTAGGGAGTTCAAAGTTCTCCACAGACCAGCTTAAAAAGTTTAAATGAACTTTTCCATGGGTCACCTTTACAGACCTTATCAGGACTTCTTCCTCAGTCTTGTCTTTGTTTCCCTGAGAACCCCTGTGTTTAATTTCACCTGCAGTGAATCAGGAGACTCTTCAGCTCTGGATTAGCTACAGTTGGCCTTTGGCCAAGCTCCGGAGACACAAAGTTAGCCAAGCACCGTCCTTACGGAGCATTCCATTCTCGGGGGTTTTCTCAGTATAAAACTGCACCTCTTCCAGACTAAACACCTGCTGCCTTCCTGTCTTCTCCTTATATACAAACTTGTACACTTGACTTTCTAACAGGCACAGTTTCACGAGGGACAGTTTGGAACGCGGTGGCCATTCAAGGGAACTTTTGACATGAACAAGGTTGTTCATTTGAGAAGTGCCTCAGAACAAAAAGAAAAGAAGAAACTTTCTTAAGAAGATTGTCTTGTTTGTCTAAAAGAGAGAAAAGTTTGTCTAGCTTAAGAAATATCCCCCCCTTTTTTTTTGTAATTTACAGATTAATGATATCTGATGTTCTCATTTATGGCTGGATAAAAATTTTCAAGGATTCAAGTTCTGTCAAAACGAACCGCACATCACTCTCTTGTGTGTGTATATACATCACATTTATTTTTCTGTATCTAACCTTTCTTCCCCTCCTTACTGAGGGAACATAATTCACTTTTTTTTTTTTAAATTAATTAATTAATTAATTTATTTATTTATTTATTTTTGGCTGTGCTGGGTCTTTGGTTCGCGCGAGGGCTTTCTCCAGTTGCGGCAAGTGGGGGCCACTCTTCATCGCGGTGCGCGGGCCTTTCACTATCGCGGCCCCTCCCGTCGCGGGGCACAGGCTCCAGAAGCGCAGGCTCAGCAGCCGTGGCTCACGGGCCCAGCCGCTCCGCGGCATGTGGGATCCTCCCAGACCAGGGCTCGAACCCGTGTCTCCTGCATTAGCAGGCAGATTCTCAACCACTGCGCCACCAGGGAAGCCCCACTTTTTTAAAAAATGTTTTTTTGTATTTATCTGACGACAGCTCCCTCACATATTTTCTGTTTCTTTTCCTCTCTTTTTCCTTCTCTTGGGAAACTTTAAAGATGAATTAATTTAAAAGATGCATCAGTTGTTATGTGCTCACTCTAGGAGTATAGTCCAGGTAAGCGGTCAAAAAGATCTAAAAGAAAAAAAAAGTTATTTAACCATGTTTCTTTCTATTGACACTAAAAAGTATATTTACATATTAGCCTGCATAACATCTATAATATAGGAAGAAAAGCCTTAACTTTAAGTTAAAAGAAGAATTTTTGTCATGACTGAGTCTTTAAAAATTAGTTTACCCTATAAAAATAAAGTCAGTGTAACAGTTTGGTTCATTTAAGACCATTTAATCACATTTCTTGTGATTCAAACATCTTACATTTCCCACATTGGTTTTATGAATTGAATAAATTGCCACTGTTTCCATAACTTGTTTTAAGTAAAAAATTATACATGTAAAATCGTATTCAGCTAATTGGAATGATGATCAATGTCTGTTCAAAGGGTTTAGTTTTATGATGTTCGTACAATGTTACAAATTATAAGGATTTAATGTGTTAGCTAAATTATGATTTCCAGATCCTTAACTTTAAAACCTTAGACAAATGACTAAGTTAATTAATAAAAAATCTTTGGATGCAGAGACAGTTTCTAAAAAAAGAAACACAAAAATTGGTCACTAAACAAAATTTTAAGTTACCTTATTACTTAAATTGACAATAGATTAACAAAATTTGCAAATACATTTAAATATTACTCACACACCCACAACTTAGTTATTTTTGCCTCCTCAGATTTGTTAGAATTATGTGAAATAAATGCTAAAGGATAAAAACAGATTTTGGTTTTCAATTTTCTAGTTTTCTTTTGTGGCTGAGGAAAGTAAAGTTGGTTACTTTGGTTAAATACGGCAATTAATATAATTGTTTAATTACACTACATACAATAATATTTTTAAAATACAAATATATATGCAATGATAATACATATGATTTTTTGTTTTTTATTAAGAAAGTTATAGTTTGTTCAGATGGCAAATTTACTATGCTATATACATTGTTTTATCTACTCTACTACTAAGTTAATTATATTTTAAAACTATAGTTAAAGACTTCAAATTAATATCTATTTTAATATTTATATATCTGTTTAAGTATGTGGGATTGAGTACATATTAATGCATATCAATAAGTCCTTTAGGGACTTCCCTGGTGGTCCAGTGGTTAAGACTTCACCTTCCAATGCAGGAGGTGCAGGTTCAATCCCTGGTTGGGGAACTAAGATCCCACATGCCTTGGGACCAAAAAAAAAAAACCAAAACATAAAAAAGCAGAAGCAATATTGTAACAAATTCAATAAAGACTTTAAAAATGGTTCACATCAAAAAAAAAATCTTAAAAAGAAAAAATAAGTCCTTTACTGCAAATTGTTACATGAATAATACACACAGGGAGTAAAAATAGAATTTGGATTTTTTTCTATAAAATTAATAAGTTATTTTATGTACAGATCAGTGGAGATCAGAAAATTATTTTGCTAACTTTTGGTACTTCTTGACACAGTTTTAAATCATTTTTCAAGAGTCTTTACTTTTGAAATAAAGTTGAATTCCTATCAACCATTGTTGCTTATTGCTATGTTTTTAGAACTTTGCTGCAAGTTGTTTTGTCTTTAGATATTTATGAATCTGCCTCCTTAATCACTCTCGATGTTGCCTTTCCTAAATTCAGGCCTCAAATTCAGAATAATAAAACTGTTAAAATGCCTTTTATGCCTGAGCTATCTTACAGTTCCCTAAAATGACTCATAGGTAGCACAAAGATTTGCTCCATCCCTCAATAAAAGAAAGGAAAATAGGAATAATTAGGTTTGTCTAAAATTCTCCAAATTTTAGTAAATTAAAAACCTGGGGACTTCCCTGGTGGTGCAGTGGTTAAGAATCCGCCTGCCAATGCAGGAGACACGGGTTAGAGCCCTGGTCCGGGAAGATCATGTGGCCTGCAAGCCACAACTACTGAGCCCACGTGCCGCAACTACTGCAGCCCGTGTGCCTAGAGCCTGTGCTCCATAACAAAGAGAAGCCACCACAATAAGCCCGCACACCGCAACAAAGAGTAGCCCCCGTTCGCGGCAACTAGAGAAAGCCTGCGCACAGCAACAAAGACCCAACGCAGCCATAAATAAACAAATAAATAAATAAATTTATTTAAAAAAAAAACAACCTGTATGAGTTCTTTTGTTTAACAAATTTAGAATTAAAAAAAAACTGACAATAAAAAGAGAGTTTATCTTCTAATGTAAATTATACTTAAGTAAAATATCTTTCTTAAATAAAAATACTTTCTATGATTGGATACTTTTCAAGTTTAAGAAAAATAAAACCAATGACATGCTCATGTACAAGCACAAAGACTGGTACAATAACTGCCTATCAAAATGTGTCTTCCAGGATTCAAGATCCACAATTCCTATTTCCCTTTTTGTTCATACAGAATCTGAATAAATACTAGTGGTATTAATGCAAATACATGGTAATCTTTCGAGGCCTATTGCTCATTTCAGCATTTCACTGAGTAGCCAAAACATAGCTACCTTGTCCGAAAGTATGACGGCAATAATAAAATGTGTGAAAACTTTAGTTGATTTTGTTTTAAGGTTTTCACTGACCTTAATGGTTCCTGTGCTATATAGACTCTGCTATTGATAGAAAATGCTCATCCCTTTTCAGCTAGTCACCTAATCTTTATAAAATATTGCTGTATTTCTCCTCCCATATCACTACAACACTAACACAGCCACTTCCTTCCTTTACCTGAATAAAGGAGAACCCTGTAATTACTTAACCCCTATCAGGGAACTCTCCACATCCCTTATGGACCTTACAGAGACTCTGTTGAGTATCCCTGATTTAATTGTGGTGGCTCATCCTTAAAAAGAAAAACTAAAAATTGCCAAGCAGGCTAGTTTATCACAGTCTTGAATTTACCCTTGAAATTTAAGCTTCTCACAGAAATTAAATCAGTTCCGATGGCCATATTAATTGCTCTTGCCCAGTGCCAGGTAACAAAAGATAAAATATTTGTACTAATAGTGGGTATTGTTTGGGTTAGTCTATGATTTCAAAAGGTTTTAGAAACAAAGAAGTTTCCTGACCATTACAGGAATCCTTGCAAAATGGACTGTGAAATAAAGAACCTTGAGATGTTTTGCTAGTACCTAAAGAGATAGCCACAATAAAAGTCAGAATTTAACAAAAAGCCTTCATGACATTACCCAAAATAGCTGAGAGAAATTAGCCATGATGTAGAACCAACATTCATGGGGTAATTTTAAGAAGTATTGCTGATGATGTTTCCAATGCATATCTTATTTGCTAAACATTTATAGTTCATTCCCTCATTTCCTTGGGACTTTTCTCAAATATAACCTTAAGAACGAGGTCTTCCCTGACCACCCTATACGAAATAAGAAACTTCTCCTTCCCCATCCTGCTTTATATTTATAGTAGTTTGTCTATTGTCTGTCTTTCCCCACTAGAATGTAAGCTCCATGAGGTTCTTTGTTCTTTTCATTCTTGTTATTTTCAGTGCCTAGAGATGTAGGCACATGATGGGCACAAATAAGTGTTTATTCAATAAAGAAAGTATGCCTTCCTAAGTCCATTGCACTTAGCTGCTCTCATTTATTCATCAAACAAACAGTACCTTTTATCTTTCAGGCAGTATGTTGAGATTTGGTGATGAACAGTGACTAAACTTCGAGGTGACTAACCTCAAGTGACAGCCTTCGAGGAGGTTATGGTCCACTCAGAGGCAAACTGACAAGTAAATTGGCAATTAGAGCACGGTGTAATAAATGCTGCAATAGTGGAAGTACTAGACACTGAACTGTACAGCAGAATCATCTAGCCAATCTTAAGGGAATCAAGGAAGAATTCCTGGTGGAAGTAATGTCCTAACAAAGACGTGAAGGACAAGGAGTTAATCCAAGTGAAATATTAGTAGAGTCAAGAGTGTTTCACGCAGAAATTGGTCTACAGGAAGGTTGAACAGTGAGAGAGGCTGTTGCCAGATTAAAGATTTACCCTCCCCAAAGGCACCGATTTGTGTCATGTCTTACATCATGTTGTTCCCTGTGCTGGGAAAGGCTGGAATGCCACCCTGTTTATAGCTTAATCACCTTTACATCCTGAAAAACCTTTTGCTATGTGGCTTCTCCTGCCTTGCAAAAGCTGATGTAGTCGCTTGCTTCTTTGTCCCATCCCTATAATCAGTGTTTCCTCCATTCTAGCCCTTACCAATGTTTTTCTTCAACACTAGATGGAATTCCCTAGGGAACAGAAAATATGTCTTATATACTTTGTATCCTTAGGCACTAGGAACTCCAAGAGGCTGGCATAGAGTAGGCACTCGCTAAATGTTTGTTGAATGAATGAATGAATGATTAGTACTGATTCTGTATGTAATTTCTTGATTCTAGTAGTACTTGGAGAAGACATTGACTAGAAAATCCCAGGACTTTCCTACATCAAGAAAATAATGACTGCAAGTAAAAACTAATATAAATATAGACATAGATAGATTTTATCTATTCTATCTATCTTCTAGCTCTTGCTTGAGTAGTAAAGGAGGTGAAGAACCACAAATGTGTCTTATTCCATAAATTTATTAATATTTGTCTCCAATTAGTTTTATGAAAGCAGAAGCTGAGATGGGGCTTGATGTGCACGATATTTACTAGGGACCAGCTTCTGGTTGGAAGGGGAGGATGTAGGATTGGAGCAAGAACTGCAATGTAGGCCCCCCTAAGGCTCAGGAAACGCCATGGAGAGTTTGAGAGCACATACGACCCCAGTCAGAGTTGTCCCACAGTGACCACAAGTATATTAAGAACACCATCAGTTGATCAATACTCAGATGGAAAGGTGTGTGAGCTTGGATATGGCAAATGGTTTAAGGAAACCCTTATGGGAGTGACAGCTGGAAGATGTCTGGTCACTGAATTCCGAGCAGCCTGTGTAGCAAGTCCTTCCTTGAAGCAGGACCTCTGCATTCACCACAGTCTTATTCCATAAACGTACAGTCATGATTTCAAATAAGGTAGGTTATATTCAAATTTCCCTAACAAAAATATGTGTATTTAAAAACGTGTGGAAAACACCAAAGGTGTATGATGGAAATCAGTATATTGGAATTATACTACAAATACATTTTTCTCAGAGGTATTACTGGATTTGAAGCACTGCCATGTGGCTTCCTTTCTTTAAGTTTGATGGTAATACCTTTAAGTCAGAATTTTGGTTTACTTTGTCCCAAGAGACATCTAACATTTTCCATGGCAGATTGCAGAGCACTCTTTCCTTTGAGGTGCTGTGAATTTCATTTTCCCATCCTTTTTCCATGACCTCAGGAGCCAACTATCCAAACAAACTTCACTTAAACTGATTCATATGGTAGCTCTGTACTTTGAAGTTTAGTGTTGATCATAAAAGAACCATAAAATGATTCTTCAAACTTATTTTAAAGCAATGAAGCCAAATGATTTCTTGAAATATTTTCAATGTAATAGATATTATTGAAGAATTTTAACATTATAAAAATTACCTTTTAGTGAAAAAAAAAACTTTTCCTTTGAATCTAAGAATTTTTTCTCTTGTGCTCTTTTTTTCCTATCCACGTTATCCTACATTATTCTATTCTACTGTTGCTCTTTCTTTCTGACTGCATTTCTTACTGGTTCTAACCAATGCTTCAAGTTTTTCTTCCCTAGCTGTTGTCTTTCATAGCTTATATGGATATTACTATCAGTAGGATCTAAAGGTCACCAGTTACACATTAAGGGTTAATTTTCCATTAAAAAAGCATTCGACTCTTATAGACATTTGGAAAACTGTCTGCCAGACTCTTAAACCTCAAGACTCTTGAGACTCCGCTGTGCTCCCCTTGTGCACTTAAATCTCTAGCTGTCACATGAGGTCATAGTCTTTTTCTCTTTGTTTTACTTCGCTGTAACAGAATGGCATTTGGGTAAGTCCAGCTCAGTTCTTTAGATGCTACTGGAGCACTTGTTTGCAACAGACTATAGCACGGACTAGAGGAATAAAGATAATCCCAGTCCTCCAGGATTCTGCTCTCTGATGGGGTAGACTTTTGTACCAAGTTCAATGCTAATAGAGAGCTATACTCAGTGTTCAATGAGAAGACAAAGAAAAGACACCTAACTCAATCTAGAGGCCCAAAAAAAGGTTTCTAAAGATGATGACTGCTGATCTGAGTGTTAAGGGATGTTTAATAAGAGTTATCCAGTCCCCTATTACTAGAGCATCATGCGGGGGGCACAATAGGGGGTCCATAGGAGTAATATATGCCATGCCAAGTAGCATCTATTGTATTCTATAGGACATGGGGACCACTTTTTAAGCAGAGAAGTGCCTTGTAGTTTTGAAATATCATTCTCACTGGCATGACATGAAGGATGGCTCTAAAGCAGTGGTTCTCGGTGTGCCCTGGACCAGCAGCTTCAGCATTACCTGAGGACTCAGAAATGCACATTCTCAGGCCCTACTCCAGACCTACTGAATCAGAAACTCTGGGATTGGGGCCCACCAGTCTGTGTTTCAACAAGTCCTCCAGGTGATTTTGATCCAGGCCAAAGTTTGAGAATCACTGCTCTAAATCAGCAGGAACATTTGACAAAGTCTGGAGCAGGGCTCAGATTAAGAAGGAACTCACCTCGGGTGCAAAATTTAAGAGGGTGCCAAAATTCTCAGTAAACAAGATAATATGTTAATGTAACATTTTGAAAAAATCAAAATGAATGCCAAAAATTCACAATGTTGTGTTTTAGGGCCCTGTGTTATTGTGCAATGGGAACAGTTGTTTCCAATCTGCTTGGGGTTCCCAGGGCCCACATAACTGTCACATTTCCCAGCAGGTGAATTGGGTAATGTGGTGTTCAGGCCTGGCTTCAAGGGTGTGAGACTTGTGCAGTTGAACACGGCCCCACAGGCAGAAGGACCCCACACTTAGAGGGGCCCCCCAATTGGTTTACTGCTCTGCTGTCACTGTCTTGAAATTCTTCATAATTTTTGAAGAAGGGGCCCTGTATTTTTAGTTTGTACTGGGCCCTGCAAAGTTTCTCTGGAATGGTTTCTGGATGTCTTTTTTTTTTCCTTCAAATTTTACATTAGCATAGAGTAAATTCAGTCTTCTTGCTGTTGTAGGACTTTCATTAACTTTTTCCACGTGGTTCAAAATATAAGAGGCCATTTTGATAAGTGTATATAGGGCACAGATTTTTCCTTTTGCCTCAGGCTCCAACATGGCCCAACACAGTACTAGTCCAGAGACATTTTTCTCATGACAAAGGTGTGCTACTGACATCTAGTGGGTAGTGACCAGGGATGCTTCTAAACATCCTACAATGCACAGGACAGCTTCACAAGAAATTATTTGGTCCAAAATGTCAATGGTGCCAGGGTAAGGAGGCTGTTAGCAGCGTCTTGAATTGGGACAATGATAGCAAATATGGAACTATTTAGAACTTGGTGATTAGTCAGCTGGGAGGGAGTGGAATTCAAGGGAAAGAAAGATTCTCAGAGTTTTTGCTTGTTTAGGGCACAAATTATATGGAGAATTCGGAAGACGGAGCTAGTTAGTTAGAAGTAAAGCAAAAACAGATAGGAGTTTGAGGCAGGGCATCCAAATAGAGATGTTCATTTGAAGGCCAGCATCTGAAGCTCTGAATAGAGAGTTTAGAATGGTCAACAGGTACCTCTATTATGGTCCTCTGCCCTACCCAAACCTCTAGGACAATTCCACCCCTCCTGCTTCAGGGAATGGACACCACAGCTCAACCAGAGGAGAAGGAAGGCAATTTTTGGCTTTTTAAGTCCCACATGATTTTTCTGAAACCCATGGCAGAGAAACAGTTTTGTGCATTTCAAATTTTTAAGCCCTAAAGAGCGCAAGGTATAGAGTTCATTGTCATGCTATAAGTAACAGGCTGGGATAACAGGCAAGTCCAAGTACTTTTCTCTGAGATGAAATAAAGATTCCTCAGGTGGGAGAAGGGGAGGGACAAAGGGGACGTAGGGGAGAGGATGGCTGGGACAATGGGATTGGGTCAGGGGCACCAAGTGGACAGAGCAGAATCAGTATCAGCAGCCAGCACATCCCCACTTGCAAAGGCAGCCCTCTTTTCCAATAGCTAAGACCACTTGAAGGCCCCAGGATAGAAATAAAGCCCCATCACCTATTCTTGGGTAGAGCTGAAGGGATCCACAGTCCATTACAGACGAACGCCAAAGTAATCTCCAGCTGCTTCAGTTACATTTACTAGGCAAGTTTCTCTAGAACTGTTCCTGAATGACTTTTTTTTCTTTTTCAATTTTTATATCAGCAGAGAGTGAATTCACTTTTCACCCTAAATATTTTCAAACTTTTTATTGCCATCAATAAAAGGCAAGGATTTTTCTTTGTTAAGTTTATGGGATACATTTTCTAGCTACAAGATAATTTTCTATTTCCTGAGGGTTTTTAAAAAACATTTGTTTGTTTATTCTTTAACTATGCACCTGTGGGTACCTCTGAAGGCAGAGATGTTGTCTTGGTTCAACATCATACCACTAGACCATGGCACAGTGCACACTACATAGTATGGGGGTCTGTAGTGGATGCTGCGACGTGCTGCCCAGATCTCCACTTTAGGACCAAGGCATTCATTCCCTCAGATGCGGCTAGTCTCAGCTGCAACAGCTCATTACCTGATCCAATAACTGGTTCATGCAGGACAGAGGCTCTGTCCCTTGCCCAGCCAACGCCAGAGCTCCCAGTAGGATTGGCTAAGGCCTCTGTAGCAAATTCGTCCCCTTTCAACCCTTTCTGACCAGTTCTGTTTCCCTCAAGTCCTTACAAAAGTTGTTCTCAAGAGTACTCCCCAGTAACTCTCCATTATGCAAATCTCTGCCTAGAATCTGTTTCCTTGGGAACTGACTTAAGATAATGTTTAATAAATGTTCGTTGACTAAATGGATGAAGGGGTTCTTCCATTGTAAACTATGAGGTTCCTCACCCTGAGCAGAAATAATTGTGGAAAAACTCTGACCTTTACTTGTAGACTTAACATTTTATTTTTATCATCTCAGGCCCTAAAAGTCAGAGCTCACACTCAAATCATTCACTCAGCTTCTGGGTCATGTGTGACTTTTCTATGATGACAGTATCAATACACAGTTGTTTTAGTTGTATTGTCATTTGGTCACCAGATGGCAGAGGTGACACGCAGAAAGCCACTCTTTCTGGCCCTGGGTCACCCACTCCAGGATTTAACATTAAACCCAAATTACCCATTTAGTACCATTAATTCCCCAAGACCTTGTTATTACGGCATTGTTTCATTTTGTAGGAAAGTGTCACCGACACACTTGGCCTCATTTGCATATAAAAAGGAGGTTTTGAAATATAATGGAAAGAGCCCTGGACTAAGCATCTGAACCACTGCACATTGGCCATTTGTTCCATTTGAATATGTTTCTCCATCAGTAAAATGAGAATCCCAGCCCTGCCTGCTTTAAAGGTCTGTGGTTAAGGAACAAATGAAAATGATTGGGGTTGAGGGAAGGGGTCTGGTTGAAGGGACCACATGTGTTCCTCCCTAGTCCAGGAGAGCTCTGAGTATGGGGGGCCAGGATGGCGTCCTGTAGGAGGTGGAGGGACTTTGCCTGGCATCTAGGGTGAGGGGCTAGTCTAAGCCAGACTCCTGGGCTGGGCAGTTACTCCTCCTCTTGTAGCGTCCTCTGAGGTATGCTCCCTTCCTAGAACAGCACAAATGTTTCCTGCATGCTGGGGTGCGTGGTTTATTTCTTCCAGGAATCCTCAACTCCTGCCCTTCTTGCTTGTGCGGGCTACCAGACCAGGAAGAGGTAGCCGGGTTTGCACAAATTTTTCACAATGCTATGTGATGGACCCTCACTGCCCGAATTTACCCATTCCCACACCAAAGTCCAGGCATAGGCAGAGGCTAGCGCCAGCCAAGCCAGGAGAGTTTGGTTCAGGCTTAGATATGCCCGCTAGGTCTCCTGTAGGAGACCGCAGCTGTCGGCCAGACCCGGCCCTATAGGAACCACCTGCGACCGGAAGGCCGTGATGAAAAATGCAAAGGTGCCGAGGAGATGCCGCAGGACTCAGTGGAGTGCGGTACTGGGGGCTGGAGAAATACGACCTAGAGGAGGGCACTGCGGCCCAAAACCGCAAGGAGTCTGCTAAGAAGTACACCCCCACCTGGCGCTGCGTGGAGGGGGAGGAACTTCGGTATTCACGTGACACAGGATACCCAACACCGCATCCACTTCTACCACTGGGTCAAGGGGCCATTCTTCAGTTCAAATACGACTGAAAACGTGGATTGTGCCGGGCAACCAGGGATCTACCCACAAATAGGGACTGCAGCCTAAATTCCAAAGACCAGAGACTGAATCTTTCAGCCTTGCTAAGAGAACATCTTGATCTTTGAACCTTTACTGCGATCTTTTGTACTGGTGCTGTCGGTACTAGTTTGTTGTGGTTAAAAAGCAACTAGCAAAACAGCTTGCATTTGTATTCGTTTTCTATTCCATACTTCCCTGCCCCATGTTTTTTCTCTCTTCAAAATCTATTCTTTTTTAAAATTTTTTTTAAAAATTAATTAATTAATTAATTAATTTATGGCTGTGTTGGGTCTTCGTTTCTGTGCGAGGGCTTTCTCCAGATGCGGCAAGCGGGGGCCACTCTTCATCGCGGTGCGTGGGCCTCTCACCGTCGCGGCCTCTCTTGCTGCGGAGCACAAGCTCCAGACGCACAGGCTCAGTAATTGTGGCTCACGGGCCCAGTTGCTCCGCGGCATGTGGGATCTTCCCAGACCAGGGCTCGAACCCATGTCCCCTGCATTGGCAGGCAGATTCTCAACCACTGCGCCACCAGGTAAGCCCACCAAAATCTATTCTTTAAATTAAAAAAAAGAATAGAAAAAAAAGCACCACACAAAAATCCCAGCTACACAGGGTTTAGTTTCACCAGCCCTAAGGCTGTCTGAGCTAAGGGGCTGAGGGCAGCCCGCCAGGTGAGTACCCTGGAGCTGGTCTGGCTTTGACACTGAGGTCAATGGAGGTGTGCAGCTTGGTGTCCACACTCTTCTTTTTCAGTTAGGGAGTGTATTAGTTTCTTACTGCTGCTGTAACAAACACTACACGCTTGGTAGCTTAAAGCAACACACACTTAAAAATTTTATTATATATAGTTCTGGACATCAGAAGCCTGAAATGGGTCTTAAGGAGTGAAAAATCAAGGTGTCAGCAGGGCTGTGTTCCTGTCTTTTCCAGTTTCTAGAGGCTGCCTGCATTCCTTGGCTTGTGGCTCTTTCCTCCATCTTCAGAACAGATCATGCTAAACCCTGCTTCTGTTATCATATCTTTTTCTGACTTCAATCCTCCTCCCTCTCATGAAGACCCTTGTGACTGGGCTCACCTGGATAATACAGGATAATCTCATCTCAAAATGTGTTTAATCACATCTGCAAAGTCCCTTTTACCATGTAAGATAACACATTCACAGGTCCGAGGATTACCACATGGGCATATTTGGGGAGCCTTTATTCAGCCTATCATAGGAAATACTGAAAATTAAGTGAGGGGCAGTGAGCCCAAGAGGGCTTGTGGTTGAGAGTCAAGTGTGAATGGGAAAAATAACAGACCATTTATTGAGCATGTATTCTGTTCCAGAAACCCTGATAGGCACTTCCCATGTGCTATTTCATTTAATCCCCACAAAAATGTAGCAAAGTAGCTATTATTACAGCCATTTTTAAAAGATGAGAAAACTGAGGCTGAAAGAGCTTAGTTTACTAGTCAGTGGTAAAGCTTCACACTTGGGTCTCTGACTCAATCCTTTCTCTTAACCTCTAGAAAACTCAGTTTTCTCATTTGCAAAATGGAGACAGTAATTAGCTCATACATTTGTGTGAGGATTAAGTGAGCTGACCTCTGTGAAGGGCTGAGAAGAGGTGTGATTCGTGGTGAGTACCCCATTAACACTGGCCTTTATTGTTACCATCTGCCAGACCTAACCTTCCCTGGTCCCTCCTGGCTCAAGTCCCTCCTCTCTCAGGCAGGCAGCTCTGGCAAAGTAACCCCAGGCAAAGTAGGCTGTAAGCTCTGAAATTAGTGTGCTGCTGGAGAGCTGGTACCATAAGACACTAAGGTGGAGCATTCAGTTGAAAGAAGATACTATTTTTGTGTGATATTTAAAATAAAGTTGAATGGCCCTTTTTGTAGTCTTTCTAACAGAAGTGTCTACAGAAGTGAATTGGGCTTTTCCTGAAAGGGGCAAGAGTGTTAACTATGTTTACTCACACCCCAAAATGCTCCAAGCAGCTACTCTGCTGGATCTCGACTCAGTCCTGCCAGAGGCCTAGGACCACTAGGAGTGTCTTCACTCCAAACAAAATCCTAGAAATCATCCCTGATTCCTGTCTTTCACTTATTACTATACTCAATTAGTCACTGAGTTCTGTCCATTGGGCCTCCTAGTCATCTTTTAAATCCATTTAAGTACCTTTCATGACTATGCCTCACAAGCAGAGCAGTTGAAAAAGAGTATTTGGGGGTACTGAACAATATAGCTCGAAAACGTTACCCCAAACTAGTCAGTTCCTGTCCTCATGGCTGAAAGAACTTGTCCAGGGGTTCTCATTAGACACAGAAAATGTGAATACGGAATGGTAAACAGGTAAATGGATAAGGCAGTATATGTATGGGTCCCCAGCCCTATCCTGGCTGCTCTGAAGTCTGAGGAATCATTATCTTGGCGTTTCTTTGCCCATTTGCAACATCACCAGTCTGCTTAGCACATCTGGGAAATTTAGATCTACTTCATTCGCTTGATGGTTGGCCCACATTTGGATCTTGAGATAGAGTACTTGGCAGTTAGGAGTGAGTTCGGGTTCCCCTGCCTGTTTACTGAAGAAGCACAGTCTCCACTTCCCTGTTGACTTACTGCTCTATGACCCTGGATTCCTGACCTGAAGACTGTGTTAAGTTCTTAATATCCATAAAACTATTACTTAGCATGCACATACGGGAGACATTTACTCTGTAACACATACAGGAGGTAAACCTCTGTAATTTACAAAGATTTGTGTTGGTGTTTACATTTCCAAGGGGGAATGAGACATGTTGTAGAGACATCCCTGGATAGTAAAGCTAGAGACATCAGGTTTATCTTCTTCCTGGAAAAATTTATTTTCCAAAGGGTTAGAGTAAGAACCCAGGACCCTTCCCATTGCATTTCCAAGGATATGCTCTCAGAAGAGGGGAGAGGGAATTCCCTGGA
Organism: Balaenoptera acutorostrata; assembly: GCF_949987535.1. Lineage (NCBI taxonomy): Eukaryota > Metazoa > Chordata > Mammalia > Artiodactyla > Balaenopteridae > Balaenoptera > Balaenoptera acutorostrata. The sequence goes on from NC_080075.1 coordinate 58,185,069, forward strand.
GGTCCAGTGGTTAGGACTGGGCGCTTTCACTGCCATGGCCTGGGTTTCATCCCAGGCTGGGGAACTAAGATCCTGCAAGCCACGCAGTGCAGCCATAAGTAAATAAATAAATAGAACAGAATAGAATAGAATAGGGGAGAGATACAGCTGCCTTCCCTTCTATATAAATGCCCAGGTTCATCTTTTGGGGTTTCTTGCCTATAATACGTATTACTTCTACATAGACCTTTATTCAACCAGTTCTCATCATGTCATCCCAGGGATAAGAATTTGGGCACTGGGGAACCATATGGCTGTTATCTGCTGTGAGGAAATAATAGTAATCTGCTCTGCTCCAGAAGCCTTTAATCTTGCAGTCAGGATACTATTAATAAATGTAGATATTAAAAACTTAACACAGCCTCATGTAAATCAGTGAAGTTAGAACACTCCCTCACATCATACACAAAAATAAACTCAAAATGACTTAAAGATTTAAATATAAGACATGACACCATAAAACTCCTAGAAGAGAACATAGGCAAAACATTCTCTGACATAAATCGTAGCAATATTTACTTAGATCAGTCTCCCAAGGCAAAAGAAATAAAAGCAAAAATAAACAAATGAGTCCAAATCAAGCTTTTGTACAGCAAAGGATATCATAAACAAAATGAAAGGACAACCAATGGATTGGGAGAAAATATTTGCAAACGATGCAACTGACAAGGGGTTAATTTCCAAAATATACAAACAGCTCATACAACTCAATATCAAAAACATAAACAACCCAATCAAAAAATGGGCAGAAGAACTACATAGAGATTTCTCCAAAGATATACAGATGGCCAACAGGCACATGAAAAGATGCTCAACATTGCAGGGCTTCCCTGGTGGTGCAGTGGTTAAGAGTCCGCCTGCTAACGCAGGGGACATGGGTTCAAGCCCTGGTCCGGGAAGATCCCACATGTCGGGGAGCAACTAAGCCCGTGCGCCACAACTACTGAGCCCGTGAGCCACAACTACTGAGCCCACGAGCCACAACTACTGAAGCCCACGTGCCTAGAGCCCGTGCTCCGCAACAAGAGAATCCACCGCAATGAGAAGCCCACGCACCACAATGAAGAGTAGCCCCCGCTCACCGCAACTAGAGAAAGCCCGCGCACAGCAACGAAGACCCAACAGAGCCAAAAATAATAAAATGTAAAGCTTTAAAAAAAAAAAGATGCTCAACATCGCTAATTATTAGAGAAATGCAAATCAAAACCAACAATGAGGTATCACCTCACACCAGTCAGAATGGCCATCATCAAAAAGTGTGCAAATAATAAACTGGTGCAGCCACTATGGAGGTTCCTTAAAAACCTAAAGATAGAGCTACCATATGATCCATAATTCCCACTCGTGGGCATATATCCAGAAAAGACGAAAACTCTAATTTGAAAAGATACATGCACCTCAATGTTCGTGGCAGCACTATTTACAATAGCCAAGACATGAAAGCAACCTAAGTGTCTATTGACAGATGAATGGATAAAGAAGATGTGGTGTATGTGTGTGTAGGGGGAATAGAATATTACTCAGGATACACACACAATGGAACATATTACTCAGCCATAAAAAATGAAATATTGCCATTTGCAGCAACACGGATGGACCTAGAGAATATCAAACTAAGTGAAGTAAGTCAGACTAAGACAAATATTATATGATATCACTTATATGTGGAATCTAAAAAATAATACAAATGAACTTATTTACAAAACAGAAACAGACTCACAAAGAAAACAAACTTATGGTTACCAAAGGGGAAAGGGGGGGAGGGATAAATTAGGAGTGTGGGATTAACAGATGCACACCACTATATATAAAATAAACAACAAGGACTTACTGTATAGCACAGGGAACTATATTCAATATCTTGTAATAACCTATAATGGAAAAGAATATATATAACTGAATCAATCACTTTGCTTTACTCTTGAAACTAACACAATATTGTAAATCAACTATACTTAAAAAAGGAAAACAAACTTAACACAATCTTTACCTTTTCCAAGAGATTCTATATTTTACAAACTTTGTTTTCTTCCCTTGCAGGACCCAGCAGAGTCCTACTCTCTAAAATTTATATTAAACTTTCCATCTCTTCCTGTGCTAGAGATTTCTTCTCCAGATGTCCCAAAGAAACAGTGGTAGGTATCTACAAGTCCCCTCCTCTGGAGAGGACTGAGAATTGGGATTGCCATATGGACTGGGTGATGCAAATCTTCCTCATTGGTCTTTCTCAGATATAGTCCATACATGGGCTCCCAAATGATAGATGTTTTGGGATGGCAGAATAATGTGGGGGAAATAAGACTGCTTTTTGCAACAAGAATAAAAAAAAAATATCTTCTTTTCAAAAGCATTTTAATCAAAGATGATGCTATATATTTAAAATTTTTGTGTTTTTCCATCTGTGCCCAACACAATTGCTGCCTTTCTTCAAAATGACAATAATAAAATTCAGTTGGTAAAAAATATTAACTTTTTGGTAATTTGAGGGTGTTCCAATTAGCAACTCTACAACCTACAAAAACAAGCCTTAAAAGAAAACTGTATTAAACTAGCGTTACACTAAAGTTTAAGAAGAAAAAATGATCACTCATAATGTTACCAGCCTGATTAACTGCTTTTCAAAACACATTATTTTCCAACTCTTATTCACAGTATCCACATTTTTTTATCAAGTTGTAAACATAATGTATATATGATTTGCTATTCTAATATTTCCGGGTCATATTATTTTATAACTATTTTCCTTATGACTTAATTTTTAAGTTACTCACTGAAATTTTCTTTTAAAGTTTAAATATTTGATTTTTTTGTAAAAAGTATAAGCAGCACTATGAATTTTAAAACACAATATTGGGCTTCCCTGGTGGCGCAGTGGTTGAGAATCTGCCTGCTAATGCAGGGGACACGGGTTCGAGCCCTGGTCTGGGAAGATCCCACATGCCACGGAGCAACTAGGCCCGTGAGCCACAACTACTGAGCCTGCGCGTCTGGAGCCTGTGCCCCGCAACGGGAGAGGCCACGACAGTGAGAGGCCTGCGCACCGCGATGAAGAGTGGCCCCCGCTTGCCACAACTAGAGAAAGGCCTCGTACCGAAATGAAGACTCAACATAGCAATCAATCAATCAATCAATCAATAAATCTTTAAAAAAAAAAACACAATATTGAGCAATTTTCATAAAAAAAGTAATTTTCTATTTGAATGTATGTTTCAAAATAAATATAGCATTTAAACTGAGCTGACAAGCTATTCTAACACACTTTGGGTAGAAGTTAATAAGCTAAAATCTATTTGTAAATATTTGTTTTATGTATTTTTCTGGATGAATTCTATATTCCACATGAAAAAATATGCTATCATTCAAATGGTGCAGAAATAAACAACATGGAAAGTGAGGGCCTCCGTAATTCTACTCCCAGAAAAACCGTTGTCTGGTGAACGTTCATCCTGGCTGAACTCCTCATTGAAAGGTGGAAATAATTCTGTAGTTTGCTGCCACATAGTGGTAAGGTAAGCATCATTGCACATTAACACTGGAAAAGAACTTGATGGTCTATTATCCTAGCCCAACAAGTATATTTGCTGAGTTACTCACGCTAGGCACTGTACTAGTCAATAAGGACCTAAAGATGGCTCCTGTCTTGGAAAAGTTCAGAAATTAATAGGAAGACTGACAAGCATACAAATAACTAGCATGTCCCGACAAAGTGACAATGCTGAGACAAAAACTACTGGCAGTAAAAACAAGAATTTCTTGTCAGGTTTCACTGAGGAGGTGACATGTGAGATGTATCTTCAAGTGTGAGGAAGTTTTGCGGGTGGGAATCAGAAAGACCTTCCGAGGGACTTCCCTGGCGGTCTAGTGGTTAAGACTTCGCCTTCCAGTGCAGGGGGTGCGGGTTCTACCCCTGGTCAGGAGCTAAGATCCCACAGGCCTCCCAGCCAAAAAACCAAAACATAAAACAGAAGCAATATTGTAACAAATTCAATACAGACTTCAAAAAATGGTCCACATCAAAAAAAAAAATCTTAAAGAAAAAAATAAAAAGCAAGAAAAACCTTCCAAGCAGAGAGCACAGTGCATGAAAGATCAGTGCTTTCAGGGAATACTGAGAAGGTCCCACAAGTTGGAGGCTGGTGTATGGGGAAGGAAAGAAAGAATACATAAAAGAGCGCCATCATGTGCTTTTAAGTAGGGAAGGGATAAGATCAGAGTTCTTTAGAAAGGAAAAGTTTGGGACTTCCCTGGTGGCCCAGTGGTTAAGAATCCGCCTGCCAATGCAGGGGACACAGGTTTGATCCCTGGTCCTGAAAGATCCCACAGGCCACGGAGCAACTAAGCCCACGATCCACAACTACTGAAGCCCGCACGCCTAGAGCCTGTGCTCCACAACAAGAGAAGCCACCGCAATGAGAAGCCTGTGCTCCGCAACAAAGAGTAGCCCCCTGCTCGCCGCAACTAGAGAAAGCCCGCACGCAGCAACGAAGACCCAACGCAGCCAAAAATAAAAATTTTAAAAATCAAAATAAAATAAAAAAAGAAAGGAAAAGTTTGAAGAACATCTAAAATGTGCCTCACTCATAACAAACCTAACAAACCTTTTTTTGATTTTTTTTTTAGGGAATCTGCTTAATTTTTAAAATAAATATTTACATTGAGAATACAGTTAATTTAGTAGCTTTCTTCACATTTCTGAGAGTCACAGAAGTTTCATTCATGTTTCAAGCAGCTGAGATGGTAAAGATTCTACTTCATAGGAAATGAATTACATTCAATGACACCTCACAACAGCCAACTGGAAGATTATTCCATTGCTTTTTAAGCAGTGGTTGGGCTGGCATCTGTGATAGTAGCCAAATAAATGAAATTTCTGTGTAACACATGCTGGTACTGGGTGCACTCATTTGCCTGGCCTTTGTTCTGATACTCCACGATACAGCAGATCAGCTGGTCATTCTCCTCTAGGACCCACTGGATCATTTTGATTGACTTCTGCCCTGCCTCTCAGCCAGTCTGGTATGAAGGCTACCAACATCCTGGGAAGCCAGGTTGAAACCCAGTCTCAGGCGCCACGGATCCTCGTGCATCTAGTAAACCTAGTTTTATGTTTAAATTCTGTGGCTGTCTTCTATGAAAATGTATGTCATGAAAGGCAAATAAGTTTGTAAGAACACATGAGCATTAGTGTTTCCTTAAGATATACTGTGGAAATTATAATCAAACAACTCGTAACTAAATCATTCCTTAGTTGTGATCCATTAGTCAGTACATTTTAAGTATCAAGAGAAATTTGTAGATGTGTTATAGACTGTGGTAGCCAGCCTCCCAAGTGGCCCCCCAATTATACTGGCCTCCTGGCACTGATGGGTTGGTGTAGTCCCCTCTCACAGTGAATAGGACTGAACTTTGTAATCAATGCGATATTGTTGAGATGGGACTTCTGTGGCTAGGCCATAAAAGCCATTGAAGCTTCTACCTTGCTCTTTCTGGGGAAGGCCAGCTACCTTGTTGTGAGAAAGCTCAAGCAGCCTGGGGGAGAGGCCCACATGGGGAGGAACTGAGGCCTTTTGTAAACAACAAGCACCACTGAGTTAAGTCATCTTGGAAATGGATCCTCCACCCTTAGTTAAGCCTTTGGATGACTGCAACCTCATGAGAGACTCCTGGCCACAAAATATCATCTTATATTAACAAACAATAAAATATTCATATTCATACTCTAGTATATGCTTTTGGATTTCATTTTAGACATGAAGCTATTAAATAGGGCTTATTAGGAGGGATTACTTAATTATGTAAATCACCATACACTACTGGCAGATTATTATCATTAAGTGTGTTTTTTAGAATGTAAGGGTGACTCTGAGACTGACAGACTCCATTGAGATTTTCAGTTATGGAAAACAATACCTATTATAGTAGATACCTTTGATTGGAGTGAAGTTTATGAACAAGTATTAAATGAGTAGGCAATTAAATCCCTTTTTTGTGGTTTTAAAAGATGAAATTTTAATTATTCAAACATCCTTTCAAATGTAAAAGAACTTAAAAAAATCATTATGTGTGAAAATGTGTCATTAAATAACTATAAAAATATTCCCTTCCCTACTTGAAGGGAAAATGCTGCTTTAACAGGTACATATTTAAAGTAAAACTACACTTAACAGAACACAGATATACTGATTACTTTTCATGATTTTATGTAGTCCACTTTTACCATAAGATGCCATTTAAGTGTTTTCTTTTATACTTTCATATATCAAGGATTACTGATCCTTTAAAAATTCCCTTGGACTACATTTTTACAAATAAAATATATAGCTACTTAAAAAAAGGTTCATGGCCCAAATTCATGCTGTGTTCTGAAAATACTCAAGCAGAGAATTTAAAGTGGTCTCAAGTTGGTGGTGCGAGTTGACTCCAAAAAAAAAGCACTTTTCCAAACACATTACTCTTTCAGTCTTTAAAACCTGAACTTTCTCTTGCCTCTATTTCCCCTAGGAGTTACCACTCCATTTATTTGCCACTGTGTACTATACCGCCATTGTCTCTGCTTGATCTTGTCACTGTCAATTCCTTTCCTCCCAGTCTCTTTTAAACCCATTCAAATCCACTCCAAGCAAACTTTTGCCCTGATCACTCTATGAATGGCAACTTCATCCTTCCAGTTGCTCAGGTCAGAAACCTTGGAATCATCTTTGACTCTTCCTCACACCCCATATCCCCTCCTTCAGAAAATCCTGTTGGCTTACTTCCAAATTATATCCTGAATTTGTCCACTCTTCACACTTTCCACTGCTATCTTCCTGGTCTGAGCCACCAGCATCTTGCCTGCTTAGTTTATAGCAACAGCCTCTTCACTCATTGAAGTGGGAAGTCTTCCCACTTCCACTAAAGTCTAGTCTCAACAAAGTAGCTCCAGGGACTCTTTTGAAATGCAGATGAATCCTATCACTCTTCTGCTCAAAATGACTCCCCATTTCACTTAGAGTAAAAGTCCTTGTAAGGGTTTACATAATTGAAACTCCCTTGTTTCATTCCCTATAACCTATACCTTTGCTGGCTTGGCTCTAGCCACACTGGCCTCCTTGCTGTTCTTCCACACCAAGCTCCTGCCCTGACACCTCTGCAGTGGCTGTTCCCTCCACATGGAATGCTTTTCCTCAGGGTATCCACATCTCTTGCAAATCCTTACTCCAGGAAGCCTACCCTGACCACTCTATTTAAAATGGCAACAGATCTCCCCCTCACTCTCATCTTCTATTCCCCCTGTTTTTTCTATGGCAGTTACCACCTTTGCACATACATGTTAATTGTGTTTGTTTGCCTCCTAGCTCATGCTCTAATTTTGTGGGGGGAAGACTCACAACGTCTTACTCTCAAATGCCCCTTACTTTCAAATGGTTGGGCCAAAATTTAAAAAGGGTTGTAATCCATTGATCGTTACGAAGTTCCTTCAGTGAGACTGAAACATATATTTAAAAAAGGAAAACACTTAAAAATGGTGTTAAAAAACAAAATTCAACCAACTAAATGTGCAGATCTAATTGGTTTTATTCAATGATTTATGAACCAGGCAGCATCCCATCTAGTAAATAGGAAGGCACTCCTTCAGTGGTACAAAATGGAAAGCTTTTATAGAAATGGGGTGGGACAAGGAAGTTATGAGTAAAGGAAAAGAAAGGATTGTTTCAGGTGAGATTACCTCTCTAGTGCTGATAAGCAATTCCAGAAATTCTGTGCTTGAGACAGGCTGAAACTGCCATTAAGTCTTGGTTTGCTGTCCTGGGGGATAGTGGCTCCACCTTGAGCCTGTTGTTTCTTTCTTCTCCTTCTTTTTTTAAAAGAACGATGGTTAAGATGGTAAGTTTTGTTATGTGTATTTTACCACAACTTAAAAAAAAAAAATCAGAGCACATAGCTCTTGTAGAATAACAAATATTTCAAGAAATTTTTGTTTCAGTTATATATGTGTGAGTACTTAGGTGTACTTGGTTTAAGGTACAATGTATTTCTTACTATCAGTCCCAGTCAAAATTAGAAAAAAATTGCTGTAGAGAAAGTTCTACACACACTCATCAGCTGACATGTAAAAGACACTTCACAGCAGCATTGTTAGTGCAAAAGATGGAAACGATCCAAATCTCCAGAGGACTAGAATGGATAAATGTGGTATATTAAACAATGGAATACTATACAACAGTGAATGAAAGAACTACACAGACCTGCTTTTCTGTGGATGCCAAAAGCAATGCTGAGAGAAGCAAAGTCCTGGAGAAAACAAACGATTCCACATACAAAGCTCAATATCAAACAAAATAAGATCTGTTTAGTGATACATACACAGGTGATAAAACTACAAAGAAAAACAAACGAAGGTGAGATAAAATTCAGAAAAGTAATGATTAAAAACTTAAAATCATCAATCTGACTAAAGATTTGGGGAACTGGAATGTTTCTCAGTATTTCCCAAATTAATTGCACTTGAACATAACCTCCGTGTCTATTTCTTGATCTTACCCCCGTCCCAGCTCTTAGCGTAGAGGTTGGCACCTACTTATTTACTTATGTATTTTTAAAGGGCCGAACCATCTGATAATTTGGTTTTCTGCGTAATATATATATCCTAAATAGGATAACTTTCAAGGCTAGCCCCTGGTAACGGCTCCGACAACAGCACTGTTTGCTGAATGAATACCTGCACTGTGGCATACGTTAGTTCATTTCAGTACTTCGCATCTTCGTCAAAATTCTTACTGTGGCTTCAGTTGACTGCCCGTCCCATCCCCTACCCCCTCTCACAGGCTCTAAAGTCGTTAGGCTCCTGGTTCTAGAGGCCCGGAGGCAGTTTTCTCCCTGTCTCTGCGCTGAGGAAGCTGAGAGGGAGAAGGGTGGAACGTCTGGGTTAAGGCAAAAGTGCTTCCCAGGGACTCAGGGGTGTGGAGGTCACTGTCAAAGCTGCCCTAACGCCAAGGAGGCGGGCAGGGCTCGCCCTAGCGGTTCAAGTGAGGTACCGCGCACACTCTTTAAAGTAGGGTCTGACCAAACTCACTAACACCGGTTCTCCGGTGACATCACCACCCCTCTGGACTCCTGATTGGAGGAGTTCATTGGCTCAATTCTCGCGATGATTCTCCCTCCAGGTCCTCTTGCTTCCCTCCCCTCGCCTACGACCCGGTAGTCGACTACAGACCACGCTGTGAGCCACGGAGACACCGTAGAACTAGACCAGCTTCCGGGACTCGTCCTGACGGCTGCTACTCTTCTCAGACTCTCACGGGAACGAGGTTTGGCTCCCAGGCGTCCTGCTTGCCCCATCCGCGGTAGCGCTCGACTCTCCACCGCTCGGCTCGGCCACTTTGCTAGGGCCGCCAGGCGATATTCACCAATTCCCGTCCTTCAGTTACGCGAGAATTTGGCCGTCTTGAAACTGATTTCCGGTCGCTTAGGTCTCCATGGAGATAGCACTTTAACCACTTTTTTTTTTTTTACCTGTCATTCCCCGGCCTCCACGTGGTTGGGAAATTGCCCAGATAATGTTTGTGGGAGTCAGCCAGAAAGTTGTAGATGGGAGTGAAGCAGCAATCAGAAGGGAAGCAGCCAGTGGGACCCAGGAGGAGTATAATTTACTGAGCATCTTCTGGCCACTTAAGCAGTACCTTAAGGTGGGCACGGGATTTTCCGCTATTGGGAGGCCCAGTTCTTCAGGACAAACGTTTAGACATCCATTGAGCACGCATAAGCACCAGACCTCTTTGTGCAGTCTTGAGGGTTCCAGGATCAAATCCCGCTGCAGATTTGCTCACCATTCACCAGAGAATAGCCTTCCCAGTTGTCTGTGTCTATTCCTTCTAAGCTTTGTATATTGGTGACTTACCTAGGAAGTGATCCCCAGTGATATTCCCCTTGATCTAATCATGTCACTTTTCAGATTCTTACCTTGTCAATGCTTTTCTAACTGTGTCCATTTTTATTACCATTTTCTGTTAAGTGGATTTTCACATTTCATTGCTGTATTGATTTCTTATTTAGCAAAGGGACCAAAGGTTCTTCAGTGTCAGGACTAGCTTGTCATTTGGATATAGAATTTACTTAAGATGACAAGTAGTCCACTTGCTGCTGTTAAAAGTATACATACCTTTTAGAACATCACTGACAAATGTTTGTTAATTAACTCATTTGTTTATTCATCAAATATTTATTAAGTACCTAATATGTGCCAGGTACTGTTTTGGGAATTGAGAGTTAAAACAGTGGACAAAACAGATTAAAGTTGCTGCCTTCATGGAATTTATTACTAGGGGAGACAGATAATATGCAAATAAACAAGTTTCTGTAACTTCAGGTAGTAGTAAGTACTATGAAGAAAATAAAGCAATAGAAATGGTCTGTATGTGTGTAGGAGTGGTGGCAGATAGAGTGGTCATGGAAGGCTTCTTGGAGGAGGTAATATTTGAGAAGAGACCTGAATGATGAAGAGTTGGCCTTGCAAAGATTTGGTGGAATAAACCTAACAGACAGAGGTATCAGGAAGTGCAAAGTCCCCTAGATGGTGAAGAGAAGATTAATTTGAGATGAACTGCAGGGGAAAGCATGACCAGATTATTTAGGGCCTTGAAGGCCAAGTCTCAAATTTGGATTTTATTCTAAGTGAAAATGAAAGCCCTTGGAAAGTTTTAAGAAAGAGAATAATTAGATTTGAAAAAAATTGCTTTGATGACTGTGAAAAGAATGGACTCTTCAGAAGCAGGATGGAAGTTTGGAGACCAGTTGGGAGGTTATTGCAGGAGTACAGGTGGAAAGGTTAATTCAATTTCTGTTTGGATATTCCCAGTGTTGGGAAATTCTCTTTTGAAAGGCAGCACATTTTATAGTTGAACCATAGCGTTCTTCCTTTGTATTGAGCTGGAACTGGCCTCCCTGAAGCTTGCACTGACATTTCCTAATTCTATAGACATCTACAAATTCTGTAGCCATCTCAGATAGAAGACATCTGGGACTTCCTTGGTGGTCCAGTGGTTAGGACTTGGTGCTTTCACTCCGTGGCCCCGGGTTCAATCCCTGGTCAGGGAAAAGATCCCGCAAGCCGCGCAGTGCAGCCAAAAAAAAAAAAAAAAAGACAGAAGACACCTATTCCTCTTTCTCCAAAGCAGTCCTCCAACAACAGCAGCTCTTTTAAGGCACTCGTCCAGTCCTCTTTTCTCTAGGCCAAACACCTTTGGTTAACTGAACTGTTCTCTGAAGGGAGGTGCTCTCTTGGCCCTTCAGAAATCTGGCTGTTCCTTGGAAGCTCCATCATTTGCTATGGCTCCTTAAGATATGGCCACCAGCATAGCACCTAATGCTCCACATGTCACCTGACCTGTGAAGATGACCAAGGGATCAGGCATCCCCTTGGTCTAGTTGACTTCTAATGTGGTTTTTAACAGTCATGTTGTGCTATTGGCTCACATAATATTCAAACCACATATTGAGCTGTTTCAAATCACATATTTTCTCCCCCACCTCCCCATCCTGTATTTCTAGATTATATTTTTCTAATCCAAATGCAGCATTTTACATTTATTTCTGTTTCATCTTGGTAAATTTATTCCAGTTTATTGGTCGTTTTTTTTAATCCTAATTCCATCATCCAACATGTGCTCCCACCTTTGTCTTTTATAAATTCACTATGTTATGTCCTCTAATGTCTACATTATAAACACTGCTAAAAATGCTAACTGCACCAAGAAAAGAGCCCTGTGTGGCATTTCCCTAGTGGCTTGTCTTCAGACCGCATGGTACTATTAGTGTGTATCCTTTGAGTACATTTGTTCAGCCCATTATGAACCCTGTTAGCTGAAACAAACTCTGTTCATTAACTAAAAGCAAACTCACAAGGATAGTATGTGAAAGTTGCCTTTATCAAATATTTTGCAGAAATCAAGATATAGCATCTCATGATACCTCCTGATCTGTCAGTCTAAGAAGTAACGGAGGTTAGGTATGCGTAGTTTATTTTTGAAAAACCATGTTGGTTTCTTTGTTATTACTAAAATGAAGGTTTGCTGTATTTTAAAATATAAAGACTGGGTAGGTAAAAGTAACTTTAGACATTAATAAACTCTTCTTGAGTCTAAAAAAGTTTTTCAAAGCAAAAATCCTTAGATCAGTAGTTCTCAGCCTGTGGCAACTTTGCTCCCCAGGGGACATTTGGCAATGACTAGAGACATTTTTTGGTTGTCACAACTTAGAGGAAGGAGGATGCTACTGGCATCTAGTGGGTAGAGGCCAAGGATGTGTTAAATATCCTACAGTGCCCAGGACAACCCTCTATAGCAAAGAATTATCCGGCCCAAAATGTCAGTGGTACTGAGGTCTTTAGTGCATTAGTGTCTTAAAACTCTTCTTTCTTGTAGTGACTACTGTTAATTCTATTTAAAATGGGTGTAAAGAAGAAGAAAGAAACGCAAGTTACTTCACTGACCGTTTGTCATCAGGACCTTGAAACTTTGAGATGTAAGTGATTTCTGACTTCATTTGTTGATCTCTTTTTTAGGTTGCAAACAGTATATTTATCTCTGGGACTCCATGTCACATAATGTTCAAACTCTTGGTATTTAATTATTCCATGTTCTTTACATTCAGTTTTGGTTGTAAAATGGTTTTCTTAAACTTCTATCTTCAAACTAAGTTCTGCCAGGTTTTTTTTTGTTTGTTTATAAATATTTAAATTTTATAGAACACATGACAAAGGCAAACTCATATCCATATATTGTTAAATCACTGAAGAAATTTTTTTGTGTGTGTTATGTAGCTTTGGCTGATGTAGAAGGGAAGAATCTAGCTTCTTTGCTGTTACATTGTGTACAACTCACTGATGGAGTGTCACAGATCCATTATGTTAAACAGGTAAGGCTGATTTGATATTCATGAGTGCATCTTGAAGGTTATCATGCTATTATGGACTTTTAAAATTAACTGATAATTTTTGGCTCCCAATTATTTAATATAAATGTATCATTAAAGAATAAGGGATTGTTTTGTTTTTTCTATTCATTGTATGATATCTTTTTATTCAGAGTGGCAAAGGAAGCCATACTTAGGCTTCCACCACTATTGGAGCTGTATATAGGTAGGATAATGAAATAATTGTGCATACCTTTTTGTTTGTTTGTTTCTTGAATTTTATTTTATTTATTCTTTTATACAGCAGGTTCTTATTAGTCATCCATTTTATACACATCAGTGTATACATGTCAATCCCAATCTCCCAGTTCATCAAACCACCACCACCACCCCCTGCCGCTTTCCCCCGTTGGCATCCATACGTTTGTTCTCTACATCTGTGTCTCAGTTTCTGCCCTGCAAACTAGTTCATCTGTACCATTTTTCTATGTTCCACATATATGCGTTAATATACAATATTTGTTTTTCTCTTTCTGACTTACTTCACTCTGTATGACAGTCTCTAGATTCATCCACGTCTCTACAAATGACCCAATTTCATTCCTTTTTATGGCTGAGTAATATTCCATTGTATATATGTACCACATCTTCTTTATCCATTCGTCTGTTGATGGGCATTTAGGTTGCTTCCATGACCTGGCTATTGTAAATAGTGCTGCAATGACCCCTGGGGTGCATGTGTGTTTTTGAATTATGGTTTTCTCTGGGTATATACCCAGTAGTGGGATTGCTGGGTCATATGGTAATTCTATTTTTCGATTTTTAAGGAACGTCCATACTGTTCTCCATAGTGGCTGTATCAATTTACATTCCCACCAACAGTGCAAGAGGGTTCCCTTTTCTCCACACCCTCTCCAGCATTTGTTGTTTGTAGATTTTCTGATGATGCCCATTCTAACTGATGTGAGGTGATACCTCATTGTAGTTTTGATTTGCATTACTCTAACAATTAGTGATGTTGAGCAGCTTTTCATGTGCCTCTTGGCCATCTGTATGTCTTCTATGGAGAAATGTCTATTTAGGTCTTCTGCCCATTTTTGGATGGGGTTGTTTGTTTCTTTATTATTGGGCTGCATGAGCTGTTTATATATTTTGGAGATTAATCCTTTGTCCGTTGATTAGTTTGCAAATATTTTCTTCCATTTTGAGGGTTGTCTTTTAGTCTTATTTATGGTTTCCTTTGCTGTGCAAAAGCTTTGAAGTTTCAGTAGGTCCCATTTGTTTATTTTTGTTTTTATTTCCATTACTCTAGGAGGTGGATCAAAAAAGATCTTGCTGTGATTTATGTCAAAGAGTGTTCTTCCTATGTTTTCCTCTGAGAGTTTTATAGTATCCAGTCTTACATTTAGGTCTCGAATCCATTTTGAGTTTATTTTTGTGTATGGTGTTAGGGAGTGTTCTAATTTCATTCTTTTACATGTAGCTGTCCAGTTTTCCCAGCACCACTTATTGAAGAGACTGTCTTTTCTCCATTGTATATCCTTGCCTCCTTTGTCATAGATTAGTTGACCATAGGTGTGTGGGTTTATCTCTGGGTTTCTATCTTGTTCCATTGATCTATGTTTCTGTTTTTGTGTCAGTACCATATTGTCTTGATTACTGTAGCTTTGTAGTATAGTCTGAAGTCAGGGAGTCTTATTCCTCCAGCTCCGTTTTTTTTCCCTTAAGACCACTTTGGCTATTCGGGGTCTTTTGTGTCTCTGTACAAATTTTAAGATTTTTTGTTCTAGTTCCGTAAAAAATGCCATTGGTAATTTGATAGGGATTACATTGAATCTGTAGATTGCTTTGGGTAGTATAGTCATTTTCACAATATTGATTCTTCCAATCCAAGAACATGGTATATCTCTCCATCTGTTGGTATCATCTTTAATTTCTTTCATCAGTGTCTTATAGTTTTCTGCATATAGGTCTTTTGTCTCCCTAGGTTTGTCCTAAACCTAGGAATGTCCTATAAATATCAATTAAATCTATCTGGTCTATTGTGTCATTTAAAGCTTGTGTTTCCTTATTAATTTTCTGTTTGGATGATCTGTCCGTTGGTGTAAGTGAGGTGTTAAAGTCTCCCATTATTATTGTGTCACTGTCGATTTCCTCTTTTATAGCTGTTAGCAGTTGCCTTATGTATTGAGGTGCTCCTGTGTTGGGTGCATATCTATTTATAATCGTGATATCTTCTTCTTGGATTGAGCCCTTGATCATTATGTAGTGTCCTTCCTTGTCTCTTGTAGCATTCTTTATTTTAAAGTCTATTTTATCTGATATGAGTATTGCTACTCCAGCTTTCTTTTGATTTCCATTTGCATGAAATATCTTTTTCCATCCCCTCACTTTCAGTCTGTATGTGTCCCTAGGTCTAAAGTGGGTCTCTTGTAGACAGCATATATATGGGTCTTGTTTTTGTATCCATTCAGCGAGCCTGTGTCTTTTGGTTGGAGCATTTAATCCATTCACGTTTAAGGTAATTATTGATATGTATGTTCCTATGACCATTTTCTTAATTGTTTTGGGTTTGTTTTTGTAGGTCCTTTTCTTTTCTTGTGTTTCCCACTTAGAGAAGTTCCTTTAGCATTTGTTGTAGAGCTGGTTTGGTGGTGCTGAATTCTCTTAACTTTTGCTTGTCTGTAAAGCTTTTGATTTCTCTATCGAATCTGAATGAGATCCTTGCTGGGTAGAGTAATCTTGGGTATAGGTTTTTCCCTTTAATCTCTTTAAGTATATCATGCCACTCCCTTCTGGCTTGTAGAGTTTCTGCTGAGATATCAGCTGTTAACCTTATGGGAGTTCCCTTGTATGTTATTTGTCGTTTTTCTCTTGCTGCTTTCAGTAATTTTTCTTTGTCTTTAATTTTTGCCAATTTGATTACTATGTGTCTCCGCGTGTTTCTCCTTGGGTTTATCTTGTATTGGACTCTGCACTTCCTGGACTTGGGTGGCTATTTCCTTTCCCATGTTAGGGAAGTTTTCAACTCTAATCTCTTCAAATATTTTCTCTGGTCCTTTCTCTCTCTCTTCTCCTTCTGGGACCCCTATAATGCGAATGTTGTTGCATTTAATGTTGTCCCAGAGGTCTCTTAGGCTGTCTTCATTTCTTTTCATTCTCTTTTCTTTATTCTGTTCCGCAGCAGTGAATTCCACCATTCTGTCTTCCAGGTCACTTATCCGTTCTTCTGCCTCAGTTATTCTGCTATTGATTCCTTCTAGTGTATTTTTCATTTCAATAATTGTATTGTTCATCTCTGTTTATTTGTTCTTTAATTCTTCTAGGTCTTTGTTATACATTTCTTGCATCTTCTCGATCTTTGCCTCCATTCTTATTCCGAGATCCTGGATCATCTTCACTCTCGTTATTCTGAATTCTTTTTCTGGAAGGTTGCCTATCTCCACTTCATTTAGTTGTTTTTCTGGGGTTTTATCTTGTTCTTTCATCTGGTACATAGCCCTCTGCCTTTACATCTTGTCTCTCTTTCTATGAATGTGGTTTTTGTTCCACAGACTGCAGGATTGTAGTTCTTCTTGCTTCTGCTGTCTGCCCTCTCTGTGCATACCATTTTTGTGGAGATAAATTAAAAAAAAATTTTTCTATTAATTTTAATCTTCAAAACTTTTTAGCAGGCACATTAAAAAGTTAACTTAAAATGTAAATACTGTCCTTACGAGCATTTCATTATTAGGATTTATTATTTGAAGTTGCATAATATTTTTTTGGGAAGCAATTAAATGTATTATTGATTTTCAGTAGTGCTACAGAATTCCTGTACCTTAAGCCATTAACAAGTCTACTTCTCATTGAAGGTGGGTCTGGAGGGTAAAGTGGGAATTGGGGACATGGTTTAAAAATTTAATAAATACTGAAATAGTTTTAAGTTAAATTAAATAGTGTTTAAATTAGTACCCTTAACAGTGTAGAGTGGACAATATTACCCATTAAAATTGAGACTTAAAAAAGTATTTGAATCTATGTTACTTTACTATTCTTGATATTAGAAAAACATTACTATGGCTTTGAATTCTTTGGATTATAGATTGTGCCCTTACTGGAGAAGGCAAATAAAAATGGCAAGTGTGATCCCACTATTCGAAGTTGTTTGGATATTTTAGCAGGCATTTATCTTTCTTTGAATCTAAAGAATCCCTTGAAGAAAGTCTTGGCAAGGTAAGGAAAATAAAGTTAGACGTTGTAAATGTTTAATTTGACCAAAAGTAACCAGTATTTAAGGTTCCCTCTATGGTTTGGTAAAACTGAACTGAAATATATCACTTAGCAATTTCATTCATACATTTTGTCTTTGTTTTGTTTATTTACTTATTTATTTATCATAACTCTTTAAAAATGTAAAAAGGCTCCTTAGGTCACAGACCTTAAAAAAATAGGCTGTAGGCTGTATTTTGCAGACTCCTGGTTTAGTCCATTTGCATGTAATGCAATTATTGGTTAAGTTTAAATCTGTCATCCTGCTGTTTTTTCTGTGTCCCATCTGTTCTTGGTTTAAACAGATGTTTAAAGCATATATCCCTAAGCATATATTAGGAATATATTACCATATTACCTATATTATACAGGTAATACAGGAATATATGCTTAGTGTAAAAAGTTTAAGCAATATAGAAGTACACAAAATAAAAAGTGAGCCTTCCTTTTCACTATTTCTGGCCTGTCTTTTCGTAGTAAAGGTTATCACTTGACATTTTGGTGTTTCTAGACCTTTCCTTTGGGTTTAGTGTGTGTGTGTTTATACTTTAGTTTTTATTTTTTATGTAAATGGGGTTATACTCTACATATTTCTCTGTAGGTTGTTTTTCACTAAGGAATGTATTAGAGATATTTTCGGGTCAGTATAGTCCTTCTTTTTTTTTAATTGTGGTTAAAAAAACCCCACATAATATAAAATTTACCATCTTAACCATTTTTGAGTGTACAGTTCAATAGTGTTAAGTGTATTCACATTGTTGTGCTGTGGATCTCTAGAACTTCTCCATCTTACAAAACTGAAACTCTATACCCATTAAACAACTACTCCCTATTTCCTCCTCCCCCTAGCCCTTGGCAACCACCATTCTACTTTCTTTTTCTATGATTTTGATTACTTTAGATACCTTGTATAAGTAGAACATTTGTATTTATCTTTCTGTGACTGACTTATGTCCTCAAGGTTCATCCATGTTGTAGCATGTGATAGGATTTCCTTCCTTTTTAAGGCTGATTAATACTCTTGTATGTATATAGCACATTGTGTTCATCCATTAGTCTGTTGATAGACATTTGGATTGCTTCCTCTTATTTATTTATTTATTTATTTATTTATTTATTGTTGTGTTGGGTCTTTGTTTCTGTGCAAGGCTTTCTCTAGTTGCGGCAAGTGGGGGCCACTCTTCATCGCGGTGCATGGGCCTCTCACTATTGTGGCCTCTCTTGTTGCAGAGCACAGGCTCCAGATGCGCAGGCTCAGCAATTATGGCTCACGGGCCTAGTCGCTCTGCAGCATGTGGGATCTTCCCAGACCAGGGCTCGAACCCGTGTCCCCTGCATTGGCAGGCAGATTCTCAACCACTGCGCCACCAGGGAAGCCCTGCTTCCTCTTTTTGACTATTGTGAATAATGGACATGGTTGTGCAAATATCTCTTTGAGATCCTGCTTTCAGTTCTTTAGGGTATATACCCAGAAGTGGGATTGCTGGATCATATGGTAATTCTATTTTTAATTTTCTGAGGAACTTCTGAACAGTTTTCCATATGGCTGCACTGTTTTACATTTCCACCGAAAATCCTCATTCTTTCTAACAGCTAGATATTACGTAATATGGATGTACTGAAATTTATATGTGCCATATTACATATTATTTAATCACTTCTCCATTGATAGTTTGTTTTCAAGTTTTCATTATTCCAGCAATGCTACAGTGATATTCTTAATTATGTATATAATTTTATATGTGTATTTCTCTGAAATGAATTCCTAGAAGAGGAATTTCTTGACCAAACTTATGCCTATCAAAATTTTTGATAGATATTGCTAAATCGTAATCCTCGACACGATACCATGTTATACTCCTTCTAACAAGTGAATAAGAGTGCCTTTTTCTTCATATCTTTCCAACACTGAATAAAATCAATCTATAAATCTTTTAAAATTTGGTAGGTGAAAAATGGTATTATGTTATAATTTGCATTTTCCAGATTACTAGTGAGAGTGAATATTTTTTATTTTTTTTGAATTTATTTATTTATTTATTTTTGGCTGCATTGGGTCTTCGTTGCTGCCCGCGGGCTTTCTCTAGTTGTGGCGAGTGAGAGCTACTCTTCGTTGCAGTGTGTGGGCTTCTCATTGTGGTGGCTTCTCTTGTTGTGGAGCACGGACTCTAGGCATTCAGGCTTCAGTGGTTGTGGTATGCGGGCTCAGTAGTTGTGGCTCGCAGGCTCTAGAGCGCAGGCTCAGCAGTTGTGGCGCATGGGCTTAGTCGCTCCGTGGCATGTGGGATCTTCCCAGACCAGGGCTCGAAACCATGTCCCCTGCATTGGCAGGCGGATTCTTAACCACTGCGCCACCAGGGAAGTCCCCAAGAGTCAATATTTTTTAACGTGTGGATTTTGACTATTTTACTTTTTTTTGGTGATTACATATCTTTGTATGTTTTCTTGTTAGAATATCATTTTTTTTTTCTTTAAGCAAGTGTATTTATTGTGTCATAAAGCAAATGATCAAATACTGGCCAGTTCTCGGGTTTTGGTGAAGTAGTCAAAAAATGTCATTGAACATCCTGATATTTTCCATCTTTCTCTCACTGTGTTGGCCCTATCTTCCCTCAGAGTTACAAGGGGTTAAAGTAGTTACAAGCACCTGATATAGACTTTACTGCAATTGGCAAAAAGAAAAAAAAAGGAAATTTCCTCCTTCGCTTTTCTTTTAATTGGAGAGAAAAAACATTTTGTGGAAGGTCCCAGTAGACTTTTCATTGAAGGTCCTGTCGATATTCATTGTCAAGATTGGGTCATATACTTTCTCTCTCCCTCGTTGTAAAAAATGGTTAGGAAGCAAAGGTGTCACACCTTTAGCCCCTTAGTGGAAGGTGAGCTTTGCCAGCAAAGAAGGGTGTGGGGAATGCCTGCAGGAAGGCAGCCAACTGTAGAATGTCTTTATTTATGAGAGATCTATACAGATTATGTGCCAAGTATATTCCTTTATTTTGTTACTTGTCTTTAAACTTTCTTCCTGGTGTTTGCTTTATAAAAATTAAAAAAAAAATTTTTCATACTCAAACCTGCAAATATTTTCCTTTGTATAGATTTCTGAGTTTCAGCTTGTATATGCTTTCTCTAATACAAGATTATATAAAATTACTTGTCTTATCTGAAAATACTCTTTTTGTTTGTTTAACTTTTAAATCTATCTGGAATTAAGTTTTGAGTGTAGTGTGAGATAGACATCCAACTTAGTTTTCTTTTCTGTATGGGGAGCCACTTATCGCCAAACTGCTGAATAGTCCATTATTCGCCACATATTTGAAATGCCGTATTATTATGTTCTATGTTCTTGTATAAGCAAAGGTTTGATTTTAGACTTGAGTCTATTTGTTTACCCACCAACATCACACTTTTATTCACTATAGTTTGATACTATGGTTTAATTATATACTAGAACAAGTCATCTCTGTAGTGACTCTTGTTTTTCAGAATATTCTATTTTTGATTTTTTTTTTCCTTCCAGAAAAGCTTTAGAACTGTTGAGTCAAATTTTTAAAGAAATGTTAATTTAGATTAACTGTGGTAAATTGGCATTAAATTTAGTTTATCCATTCAGTAAATTTTTATTTATTATCTACTATGTGTCAAGTATTCTTCTAGGCATTGGGGATATAGTGAATAAAACAGTCCAGAACGGAGGTTACTTCTAAGAGGAAGACAGAAGATAGATAAATAAGCAAAATATATAGGAATTAGAGGGCATGAGTGCTATGGAGAAAAAAAAATAAAGCAGAGAAGTGGGAAAGGGAGTACCAAGGATGGGGTGAGGGTTACAGTTTAAAATACAGTAGTGACTTCAGACATCTTTGCTTAGTGTCATTGATAGGGTGATGTTTGAGATTGACCTGAAAGGGGCGAGGAAATGATTATTGGGTATATTTGAGGGAAGAGAGTTCCAGGTAGAGGAAATAACAAGTACAAAGACTTTGGCATGTTGCTGGAATGGAGGAAGGCTGTGTAGCTAGAGTGAAGTGAACAAGGATCAAGATGAGCCAGAGAGATAATGCTGGTTCCAGATCGTGTAGGGTCTCATAAGTCAATGTAAGCACTTTAGCTACTGCTTTGACTGAGAAGGACATTGTTGGATGGTTTTACGCAGAGGAATAACACGTTATTTTAGTAGTATCACTCTGGCTGCTCTGTTGAGGATAGTCCACAGAATGGGAGGGAAGTAATATGGAAGCAGGGAGACCAGGTGAGAGGGAGTTCCTGATCTGTCTTCTAGTGGTGTGATGTTATAATTTCCTGGCTGTATTTTTGAAGGTGTCGTTCAATATTTCTTCATTTATAATATTCCCCTCCCTCCCTACATATCCTTGTACATACTCTAAGGTTGTCAGATTTTTAATATTTGGTTCTTTTTCTAGCTCACTAAATGACCTACCTGAATTTTTTCTAACTGAGGCTACACAGAGTTTTACTTCTCGTCTTCAGGAAGAATTGAATACTACTACTGATCTATACTCTTATAGGAAAGTTATTGACAATATATCTTCCTGTATGGAGAACTTTGACTTGGGTAAGCCATCTCTTTTCTAGTACTTTTTCTGGCTAACACTTGTCGTTGCATCAGTGTTTTAAATGATGTTAATTTTGGTTCTGAAACTGCTTACCAGTGTTAATTTTTCCCCCACAGGTAGATCAAGTGTTAATAATCTTCTTGAAAATGGTAAGTCCTATTATTTTATTTTATTCTGAGAGGTGACTGCTTGTGTAAGTCATTTTGGAACTGGTTCTTTTAAGTTTCTTGGCAATGGGTGGAGTACTGCAGATGACTAACATACATGGTGTGCCTTCCCTTTAAATTTCTACTTCTGTGATATCATTTGGGTAACAGTGATTTAAAATATTTTCTTGTGCTGAAGTCAAAGTTCACAGTTTTAAATTTCTGATTTTTCATTATATTCTTTTTGTTTCAGTGCTTCATTATCTACAGAAGAGTTTAATTGAAATCTCAGAAGAAAACAGGCAAGTGTTAACATGTTTCCATGCTTGTGTATGTGTGTCTGTACATTTGCAGTTGTGCATTGTGTCTATACAAAGGAAATTGTATTGTATTGCTTGCTTTTTTTTATGTGGCTGTGCCGTGCATCTTGCGGGATCTTAGTTCCCCAACCAGGGATTGAACCCATGGCCCCTGCAGTGGAAGCACAGTCTTAACCACTGGACTGCCAGGGAAGTCCCCACAAAGGAAATTTTTAAGAAGGGTCCAGAATGTGCTCCTTTACATCCCTCTCCATTAATATTAGATGTAATTATTTAAATTTATTTTTTTGAAGTTTGGTATTTAATTTTAAAAGATCAAATAAATTATTATGAGAATAAATGAGAAAGGGAAGAGCTTTTTTTACTAGAGTGTTCCTTTTTCATAGCAGCCTGTTTTTATTTTGTGGATGAAATATGCTCTGTTATCTCTCTGAGGATATTAATAATAAGGTTTTTTTTTTTAAGTTTTCTTGTCTTTACATGGGTCTCTATTTCTTCCAACCTGCTTTTTTTCTGTTTGCTGGTTTTGGTCACTGTATTTGTTGCTGGAAGCTTTCCTTGGAAGTCTGGTGATCCTTGGCCGAGCACTCATTTAAGATTGGGGCACTGAGAGTTGATTTGGATCTCTGTATGTATGGTTGGGGTTGATTGCAGGCTTTATTGTAGGCTAGTCTAGCTGGGCTGTTTCTTTCGGGGAATGCTTGATGCCAGTATCTTTAGGTCTTTTTGCATGGGTAGTGGATTTGCCATGGAAGAATCTTTCAAACCATTGGCTTAATATTCTGTTTGCTGAGTGAGGGAAGAAAGCTGAGATCTTGGCATTTAGCATTTATTGTGCATATATTTTCCTAATTCTCCTGTTTGCAATATGGTATCATTGCTTTAGGTGTGTGTGTTGTCTTCCTGTCCAGACACTTAACTGTTTTACCTTCTCTGGAGTTGTTTACTAGCTTGGGGGGTATGATCCAGAGTTGTCATTCTCAGAGCGTAGCCACTCTTCCTGTTTTCATACCTACATTTAGCTCCACATCAAGGAGCAACTGGTGCCAACAATTTCTTAGCCTTTGGGGGCTGCAAATCAGGTTGCTCTGGGCTTGTTCTCTGACTTAGGATTCACCTTTCTTGATTTTGCTAAGTCAGTTATCACTCATCCATCTGCTCCTAAAATTTTAGTATTATTGTCTTTTGTTGCCCTTGTGTATTTATGTCTTTTTATGTTTTAAATCCCTTGGTTGTTGGTTTAGGGATGTTCTGTGGGAGAGTAGAAGTAATATCTTTGTGCCATCTTTAACCCAAGTCTCCTTTTACCTTACCAGGAGCTCCTTCTCTGTTTCCTTCTAGGCTCTTTTTCCTCTGCTCATCTCTTAAATATGAGTTCTGTCCTTTTCATTCTGTTTGTTCTGACTGCTTAATATCATCCACTTCTTTGGTGTCAGCTACCATCTCTATACTTAGGATTCCCAGGCATCACTCCAAGTTAGATCTTTTCCTTGAGTGGTAGACTCATATAGCGGTTGTCTCCTGGGAAGACAGCCAGCTCAACTCATATAGCGGTTGTCTCCTGATTGTCTCCTCGTTGTTTTACAGGGTGCCTCAAATTCAATGCATCCAAAAGAAAATTCACTGTCCTTTTATATATTGTTGTTTTACCCACAACCCCTGGTAACCTCTATTCTACTTTATGTCTCTTTGAATTTGCATATTCTAGATAAACTCAAATAAGTAGAATACAATATTTGTCCTTTTGTGTCTGGCTTATTTTACTTATAATGTTTTAAAGGTTAATCTATGTTGTAGCATGTATCAATTTCACTCCTTTTAATGGCAGAATATTCCATTGTATATATAGGCCACATTCTGTTTATCCATTCATCTGTTGATGGACATTTGGGTTGTTTCTACCTTTTGGCTAATGTGAATAATGCTGCTGTAAACATTGGTATACCAGTATCTGCTTGAGTCTCTACTGTCAGTTCCTTTGGGTATATACTTAGGAGTAGAATTGCTGGATCATATAGTAATTCTATGTTTAACTTTTTGAGGAGCGAGCCCCCAAACTGTTTTCCCTGACTTTTGTTTTAATATCATCATTGCTCTTGTGTTCTGCTATGTTGAGAATAGACTGAGAAGAGCAAGGATAGAAGCTGGGAGACCAGTTAGGAGGCTATTGCAGTAATAGTAATGCAAGGGAGAGATGAGAGTGGCTCAGGCCAGGAGTAGCAGTGGAGGTGGTCTGATTCTAGATATATTTTGAAGGTAGAACCAACAGGATTTTCTTACAGATGGGACGAGGGGGAGAGGAGTCAAGGATGACTGCCAAGTTCTTGTAGGATAGAGATCCTAGCAGGTGGAGCTGGTGTGGAGTTGTGGATAAGTTCACGTAGTTTGAGATGTCTGTCAGACATCCAGGTGAAGATGTTGAGTAGGAAGTTGCACACACAAGCCTGGAATTGGAAAAAGAGGTCTGGGCTGGAGATGAAAATTGGGGAATTGTCAGCATATAGACTATAATTTAAAGCTTATGAGCTAGATGAGCTCAGCATCAAGGGAATGAATTAGATAGACAGAAGAAGTAAAGACTGGGTTGCGGTGAGCTTGAGCATAAAGGCATCAGGGAGAAGAACTAGCCAAGGTGTCTGAGAAGGCTCAACAATAGTGAAGTAGGAGAAAAATCTAAGGGCACCTGGCATTTTGGAAGCCAGATCAAGGAAGTTACAAGGTTAGGGAGTGTTCAGATTTAGAAATTATGTCATTTATTCTTTTTTTTTTTTTAATTGAAGTATAGTTGATTTACAACTTTGTGTTAATTACTGCTGCACAGCAAAGTGACTCAGTTATACATATATATATATACATTCTTTTTCATATTCTTTTCTATTATGGTTTATCATAGGATATCGAATATAGTTCCCTGTGCTATACAGTAGGACCTGTTGTTTATCCCTTCTATATATACCAGTTTGTATCTGCTAATCCCAAACTCCCAATCCATCCCTCCTCCACTCCCCGTCCCCCCTTGGGAACCACCAATCTTTTCTCTATGTCCGTGATTCTGTTTCTGTTTCATGGATATGTTCATTCGTGTCATATTTTAGATTCTACATGTAAGTGATAGCATATGTATTTGTCTTTCTCTTTCTGACTTCCTTCACTTAGTATGATAATCTCTAGTTGCATCCATGTTGCTGCAAATGGCATTTTGTTCTTTTTTTATGGCTGAGTAGTAGTCCATTATATATATATGTACCACATGTTCTTTATCCATTCATCTGTCGATGGACATTTAGGATGTTTTCATGTCTTGGCTATTGTGAGTAGTGCTGCAATGAACATATGGGTGCATGTATCTTTTTGAATTATAGTTTTGTCTGGATAAATGCCCAGGAGTGGGATTGCTGGATCATATGGTAATTCTATTTTTAGTTTTCTTGGGAAACTCCATACTGTTTTCCACAGTGACTGTACCATTTATTCCTGATTTGTTATTTTTACTTGAAAAAGAAGAAGTGAGGTTAGTCATTAGCTGAGAAAATGGGAAAATTTTGAGGTAAGTTAAGAGTGTTGGAAGTTTGCAATAAATGTCTACATAACTGGAATATTTATGGGAATGGAAGAGAGAGGCGTAAATATTGATTATAATCTAAAATTGATTTTGGCCCTTTGATTGAGGGATTATTTTGGAGAGATAGAAAAGGTGACATTTTAATTTGACTTTTCTTTTGTAATAATTTCTTTTCTTTGTTGTAGAAAATTGGCTGGAAATCATATTGTTCAAACTCAGTTGATGAATGACTTGTTGGTAGGCATTAGAGTTTCAGTGATGGTAGTACAGAAAGTACAAGGTTTCCAGAGACTTCATTTGAAGAGTTCTCCTACATGGCAAAGTATGTGTGGATTGCTGAGTATTTTTACCAAGTTTTTAAGTGATGGTAAGTATAAAACATACAAATGATGATTACAATTGAGTATCAATCACTTTGCTACTAATGGTATGAAATATTTGGTACTTAACTGAGATATAGAACTTCCTCTCCCCCAGCCCCTCAAAGTGGCAAAAGGTTCTGGATTACAGTTCAACAAGGGATAACATTGAAGGACTTTTCTAAATGTGTGTATGCGTGTATGCATGTGTGTATTGTATACAAAGAAGAAAACCCAACAATCTTAGTGTTGGAAAGCCACAGACTATAAAAAGCAAAAGAAAATTCTTGAGAAATTTCCAAATTTGGAGGTACGATCTGGAAAGATTAGTGTAACCCATGCATTTCTCCTTAGCAGCAGGTGTTACCTTCAGATAATGACAGCGGTCATTGTAGGGCTGGTCATTATTCCTCCTTATATCTCATGTTGCTTCTGTCCATATGAACTGTACCACCAGGAAACCAAGTAGGTAATGAGAGGAAGTGTCTATTTTTTTTTTTTGTCTATTTAGTAAAAATGTTTAATGCTGCCAAAAAGTATAAAAATACAGTAGGAATGGCAGTACAACACCAAGTAGTGTATCCTAATTTATTTCTTTTACATCTTTCTACATTTCATACATGCATTGAAAAACTTAACAATGCACCAAATTAGAGGGTTCTGCAAAGTCTTCTGCTGGTGGTTGCTCTTTGTTCCCTGGATGTAAGGTTTACTTTGTAAACAGACAAATGTGAGGCAATCTACAGGCTTATCAAGGAGAAGAAGTGTCTTTTTATAAAAGTGTTTCAACTAAGGAGTTAAAATGAAATGATAGAATTAGAATATCACCATTTTGTTACCCCCAGTGACTTGAGGTAGGCATTAGGCGTCAACAACTGCTAACATTACAGAAACAGACAACCAGACAACATGTGCCTCTTGCTTTTGAGTCTTGCTTTTACCACGTGTAGTCTTCCCAAAGGAATTGGACTTGAGACTGACCCCGTCTCTAGGTCACCTGCCATTTTGCAGGAATTACAGAGGACAGAAGAAAGTGTTGAACCACACTAGGAGTAAACATCCAGATTATGGGAAACTCTGCAGGTTAAAAGGACAGAGTTCTTCAACAGAAATTATAATAAAAAGGACGGAAGGGACACCTGTAGATTAAAGGACATATCAAAAAAATTTTAAATGGGCGAGACTATAGTGTCTAGGGATGCACATTTGATTAATGAAACTATTTAAAAATAATAAGGCAGTCATTACTGTGAAAGTCAGGATAATGCTTACTCAGGGTGAGAGAGAGGAGCTTGTGATTGGGGTGAGGCATGTGGATGAGCCCTCTGGGCTGGGTGGCCAAGTTCTATTTCTTGCCTTGGATGGTGGGTACAAGGGTGTTAACCTTCTAATAATTCATTAAGGTATACATTTGCTTTGGATGTTTTCTGTATCTGTGTTTTATATTACAATAAGATTAGCAAAAATGTTATACTAAACATATAAGTATCTACATAAAAAGCTGTATTACCTTTTCACCCTTTACCTCCTATTCTATATGGTAATGTATGTATGAATATTAACTTAATTAGAAAAACATTAATGGGATCTGTTCAGAGCTCTTGCTTGTAAAAAAACAGTAACTGACTGATTTTGCTAGGCTGATTCGAAAAAAATAGTATCTCATTGTTTATATGTTCTTAACCCTGGTAACTAGTGAGAGTCCTAACTATATTGTCTCATTAGTATTTCTTTTCTTTCCTCTCTTTTCCTTCCTTCCTTCCTTCCTTCCTGCCTTCTTTCCTTTCTCTCTCTCTCTGTCTCCCCCTCTCTTCCTTCCTTCCTTCCTGCCTTCCTTCCTTCCTGCCTTCCTTCCTTTGCCTAGGATCTCAGATAAGTATTAAAAGGAAAATGAAGTTCCTTTTATTAAGGCATAATTTACAGACATGTTTTCAGAGGATATTTACATTTTAAAAGAGGAATTTATAAATCTAAAAAAAAAAAGACTTCAGTGAAATGCAGAGAAGACATGAATTTAATGTGAGGCAACCTCATTTCTGAAAAGTTGATGGCCCCTAATCAATGCTGTTCTTCCCTGGGATTTTAAAGCTTCATGTATCAGTAAAGTGCTTAGCTGTAAGTAGCAGAAAACTGAACTTCAGGGATTTAATTAAATGTGCCTCCCCACATAAGGATAAATTCAGAGGCAGGTGATCCAGAACTACTGTAGGCAGTCTGGGACCCAAACATTTCTGCTTTTCTGCTTTGCCGTCTTCAGCATGTTGGCTTTCATCCATATGTTTGTTGTTTCGTGGTTACTATATGACTGCTCTGTCTCCAGACCCCTTGTCTGTGTTCAGGGCAGGAAGGAGGACCAGTTGCATCTTTACCTTTAATCTGGAAGAACAAAAATAGCCAAAAGATTTCTGCTTACATCCCATTGGCCTGAATCCTCATATGGTACCCTTAGTTGCAAGGAAGATTGAGGAAACAGGTATCCTGTCTTTGGCTGGGCACGTGGATCTCCCAGAGTCACAGTTCGTTAACAGGGATAAAGGGCAGAATAGATTTTTGGAAGATAGCTTATAGTAGGTATTCATAATTCTTACCCCAAGGTGAATAATTCACTGTATTATTTTGTTTACCTTCTCACAAACCAGAGGCTAATAGAAAACAAAAAGAAGATAGTAAGCAAGGATTGTTTGGTTACATTGGGTACAGTGCCAGTGAGAGCAGAGTTTGTAATTAGCACTGATGTGGGCTCTTTACACAAGCCCTGAAATCACTTTAAGAAAAAGTAATGTACCATGGGGACTGGGATGCAGAGGCCTCAGTGGAAGGGAGGGAATAGGAGGTATTGCTGCTAGATGTGCTGGGAGGGAGTAGATGGAGAGGAAGAGAGAGTGGATGTTAGAGGAGAAAGGAAGGAATCACATTGATTATTTGTGTGCTGGGCATAAAAGCCTTTATGTTCATTATTTATTTCAACCTTACAACAACTGTGTCAGGTAGGAGTTATATTTTTCCCATTTTACAGAAGAGAAAGCTGAATCCCTGGGAAGTTAAATAACTTAATCAAGGCCTATCCACCTAGGAAGTGGTCAAGCTACAAATTGCACCCAGGACTGTCTGACCCCACGGCATCTGCTCTTTCTACTGTACCACAGTATCCATCATCATTTAATACATGCTTTCTACTTTTTTGCCAAATAGATGACCTCTTACAGACAATTCAGAGTACATCTGGATTAGCTGTTATTCTTTTTATTAAGGCTATGTTTCATCCACCTGAAAAGATTCCTTATTTGGTAAGTCCATCTCCTTTTTAGAATTGTACTTTATTGATAGTTAGACACGTTTTTTATTTTAGGATTTTTTTGATGTGGACCATTTTTTAAAGTCTTTATTGAATTTGCCACAATACTGCTTCTGTTCTATGTTTTTTTGGTTTTTTGTCCCCGAGACATGAAGATCCCAGCTCCCCAACCAGGGATCGAACCCGCACCCCCTGCATTGGAAGGCAACGTCTCAACCACTGGACCACCAGGGAAGTCCCGACACATGTTTTAAAAAATATTTTTAGGGACTTCCCTGGTGGCGTAGTGGTTAAGAATCCGCCTGCCAATGCAGGGGACACGGGTTCGATCCCTGGTCCGGGAAGATCCCACATGCCGCGGAGCAACTAAGCCTGTGCGCCAGAGCCTGCAAGCCACAATTACTGAACCCTCATGCCACAACTACTGAAGGCCATGTGCCTAGAGCCCATGCTGTGCAACAAGAGAAGCCACCGTAATGAGAAGACCGCGTACCACAACGAAGAGTAGCCCCAGCTCGCCGCAACTAGAGAAAGCCTGCACACAGCAATGAAGACCCAACGCAGCCAAAAATAAATCAATTAATTAAAAAATATTTTTTTAAAGAAGTGAATTAAAAAAATTTTTTTGGCATAGTCAGAATCTTTCTGATGACCTTTTTCCCTTATAATAAGTGACTTCCAAAAATTTGGATAAAGCAGAAAGAAGACAATAATAGTCACCTATAAATCTGTCTCACAAAGATAATCATTATCAACATTTTTGGGTGTATATCCTTGTTTTTTTCTAGTGTTGTTTGTTCAGTTCCATCTCTCAGTATCATAAAAGATATTTGTGTTATTAAAATTAGAGATTAATGTATAGATATATACAGTAATAACTTTTTGATAAATGTTATTTTTATTAAGAATAACCCAAATATTGTACTAGAATCAATTGTTCAGGGAATTTGATTGTATGGAAGGTGTAAGTTGATAACACAATTCTTGTATTTAGAACTAGCAGTTTTTTTTTTCCTTACTGTTTTATCTAGGAACTTATTTTAGTTCTTTATTAAGAGCAAAATGACTTTATACAAAATAGATGTATACTGTTTTATGAGCTCACATGAAGTAATTATCATTGGATAAAGTTAAAAATTTTAATTTCTCAAATCACCTCTAAAAAAGCATTAGTTAATAATCTCATCCACCTGCAGGTGGCAATGTGTTGTGCTCTCCCAGTACATTCAAACCAGCAAAATGGTTCATGTATTTAGATTCAATTTTTTTCCTCTTGATATAATAATTTTAACACTTGTGGGTTTTTCACCTTTAGATTCAGTGTTTTTCCTAGGACATTTCAGGGGAAAGAGAATTTTGGATTTATAATTTGGGATATCTGGAAAGTTTTAGAGGCTTTATGTGTATCAGCTCTGTCATATTTTTCAGATTAGTAGTTTGCTTCTCCGTTCAGTGGACCACACCAGCATCCCCGAGTGGCTTTTGAACTGCTGCAGGAGCCTTTGTTGTTCTGATGTCTCCCAGTCAGCTCTCTTATTCCTGTGTCAGGGGACACTCACCATGTTGGATTGGCAGGATGGGAGGATGGGCCCCAGTGGGGAGGCCCTGCTCTTGGATACTGTGCGTGTTCTGTTCACCTTGAGTTCACAGTGAGTTTTGTCTCATATTTTGCTTCGCTTGTCAGACATTTAAAAGATGGCAGCTGAGCTGGCTTACTTAGTAATTCAATGAAAAGTGGCCAGGATAATCTTAAATTAGAAGGGAGATATGTGTGGGGAATGAAGTG
Organism: Balaenoptera acutorostrata; assembly: GCF_949987535.1. Taxonomy (NCBI): domain Eukaryota; kingdom Metazoa; phylum Chordata; class Mammalia; order Artiodactyla; family Balaenopteridae; genus Balaenoptera; species Balaenoptera acutorostrata. Next base: position 58,216,286 of record NC_080075.1, read on the forward strand.
GGTATGAAAGTAGAACAGGAGAAGATGGGATGATGGGAGAGAGAGAGAGAAATTATTGGTGCAGGTTAACCTGTAGTGAACACTTGTAAAATTAATTTTAACATTCAGTCTCTAATGCAAGCATTTAAAAAAATTATAAACACTTCTATAAGTATAATGCTTTAGAATTTACGAATCACTTCAGCATAGGTAGTTCAGTGTGATCCTCACATGTCTGATAGATAGGATAGGAAATCTAATCTGTTGAATGGGTAAAGTGAAGCTTAGAAAAGTAAATGCTTACCTAATAGCATATTGCTTTTAAGCACCTAAGCCAGAAATGTAATGAGGTCTTCTGACTTCACTGGATTGTATTTTGTGTTTTTTTGATGTAAGTTGTGCATATTTTAAAGTAATTTAAAAATTATTCTTCATTGTTTATTTTATAAGTTTATTGAGATATAATTTACATACCATATAATTCACCTATTTAAAGCATGTAGTTCAATTTTTTTTTTAGTATGTATATTTACAGGGTTGTGCAGCTATCACCACAGTCAACTTTAGAATATTTTCATTACCCCAGAAAGAAGCCCCATTCCCACTAATATTCCCTAGCCCCTCAGTATATTTTAAAACACCTGGGAAAGATGCATCTCAATCAAAGTAATGAACATTTCCATCACCTGCAAAAGTTTCCCTGTGTCCTTTTATGGATTAGTTTTTATGAAATGGAAAGATTCATATGCAAATTTGAGATCTGTTGGCTTTGTAATTTTTTGTTGTAAATTTAATAATGATTCAATTTTCTGATCATTCTTTATATTTTGTATTGATATTTTTAAAGTCTGAGTGATTATAAAATGAAATTCCTTTTACTAGTCAGTATAAAATAATATGACTCATTTTTCTTCAGGATCAAGGAGTCAACTCTGGAAATGTTTCTGTCTAGAATTTTGGCATCTTGGACTAATTCAGCTATACAAGTCCTTGAATCAAGTTCCCCAAGGCTAAAGGACTGTCTGAATGGGAATTCAGATGTGGTTAGGAGACTTTTGGAATATGTCTATACCCACTGGGAACATCCATTGGATGCTTTGAGACACCAAACCAAAATCATATTCAGAAATATTCTCCAAATGCACCAGCTTGCCCTGGAAGAGTCAGGTTCAGATTTGGCTGCTGATGGTTTCATTTTTCAACTGACTGAGAGTCTTCTGCGATTGGAATGGCATAGTAAAGGAAAGTACACATGCCTTGGTTGTTTAGTAGATTACATAGGAATTGAACATATTTTGGCATTAGCTAAAACTATTCCATCGCAAATCTTAGAGGTGATGGGGGACCAGTCCTTGGTGCCTTATGCAAGTGACCTCTTGGAAACCATGTTTAAAAATCATAAGAGTCGTTTGAAATCCCAGGCTGTTGACAGCACTTGGATTGACAAGTGGCATGAGACTTGGGTTTCTCCTCTGCTGTTTATACTGTGTGAAGGAAATCTGGATCAAAAATCTTACGTGATTGATTATTACTTGCCAAAATTATTGAATTGCAACCCTGAAAGCTTAAGCTACATGGTAAAGATTCTTCAGACTTCTGCTGATGCTAAAACTGGTAAGAAAATGAATTTTTTTGTTTTAGTAATTTCTAATTAGGATGCTTAAGTTTAGGTACCTAGGCAGATGTTGCCCATATGCAAATTTAAATATTACCATTTCCTTTAATAGTAAAGGAGGATATTAAAGATAGAAATTTTGGATTGAAATGAATGTTCCTGTACCTAGCTGAATAGAGTTTTTGGCTGAAGTCATTTCTACAGGCTAAGGATTGATCCCAGTTATGATTATGAGGTTTCCTTTATTACTAGGTTTTAATTCATTTTACCAAGTTTTTATTATTTGGTTGTCAGACTGGAGTAAACGTTTGTGTGTTTTATGTAATTTGTTTATTCAAGTGATTGAAATAGTAATTAAAAATTGTTTTAGGCAAGGTTAAAGACAGGTAAATTGGCAGTAGCAAGTATTTGTCTCTGGGAAAGAGAGAAAAAATTTAGAAGCATGACCTCAGGAAACAGCTCTCTCTGGTCATTTAGAATAAGCATAAACATCCCATTGAAACTCAGTAACCTTGAAAGAATCACTGCATTGAAGCATAATTTAGTAATTAATATATAAAACGATGATCCTGACTCCTCATGTAAATCTTAAAATTATCATATTCTGTTTAACAAAGCAGGAATATGGTACCCTACACCACATTTTAGGAGTATTTCTAACTAAAATTTAAGTTAAAATCTTTCAATCCTTCAAAGAATAACCATGAGATAGCTGGAAAATTTGATTCCTATACACAAAAATGAGCCTTATTTATAATTTTTAACAATAATCGTCCTTGCATTTTTGAGAAGCCATCTAAAGCTGAGGACCCGTGAATCTGTTCTGAAGCTAGGCAGTCTTTATTTTAAATCAGGGTGTCCTGTGAGCCAGAGCTCCCTATCCCCTTAGTAACGGCTGATGTCCTGGCCTCTGAAAGCATCAGGTTCTTTGTGATACCCCTTTTATCTCCTTTGCTAAGAAGAAACAGTAACTCCAAAATATACAGAGAGGTTCAGTTTTGTTTTTAGAGAAATAATGGTCTTTAGCCACTGAAGTGTTTTTCCTATTTTCGGCTGAAAGTCATTTTAGTTATTTTTATTGTTTTAAATATTTCTTCACTTGATTTTTTTCCTGATTGACTTGATGGTCTATTTTCTAACTGTCAAGGGAAAGGTAAAAATATCAGCCAAAAATTATGATTTTTTTAAGTTAACAAAAAGTGGATTATGCTTACTGAAATTATTGATTTAAGAACTATTAAATCCTTTTAAATAATGATTTTATAATAGAAACACTAATTCATGTTAGAATTTAGCTTGTTTCTTGAAATGTTAATTGGAAACATGTGAATTTTGTAGTTTTTAAATAGCACAGTGGTGGTCTTTGTTACTGTGTTTTGAGCCAAGAGTAATCTTTTCCATCCTTAGGGTCTTATGACAGCAGAGGGGCTCTGGGAGCTTTGATGGCTTGTCTACGAACAGCTAGAGCTCATGGACATCTTCAGTCTGCAACTGATGCCTGGAGGGACCTTGTGTCCAGTGCAAGAATAAAGCAAGGCTTAATTCATCAGCACTGCCAAGTAAGTAAACAAAATAACTGGGAATTCATACATGCGGTAGATCCCTGATTCATTTATTCATTTAACAGTGCGATATAGAAGCTCCTACATTATGCCCAACACTGTTTTAAGGGCTCCATAAGAAGGATGAATAGAAAGGGAAGAGTATAAACATTGCACTCAGGCTACTTAAAGTTTAGTTGAGAGAATAAGGAAACCTGCATAAGACAACTGGAAACTCTTAGAAGACAATGCAGATACAAGTGTACCTTTATGCATAAAGACTGGGGAAGCTTAGAAGAAGAGATTGATCTGAGTATAGATGGTGGTTGAGTAGGAAAGTGGTAAATGTGATCTGAGGAGGGGAAGCACTGGCGCCTACTCAAAATGGAAGGACACAGTAAACAAGGGCTGAAGGGTGACTAAAGACATCATTTGGCTGGAGTGGAGTATTTTGTCCATTTTATGGAAGGCTCCAATGCTTGGTTGAAGATTTCAGATTTTATCCAGTTGGTAACTGGGAAGCAGAGCCACTCTGCCTTCAGCCAGGAAGTGGCATGAATGGAAACAGAGATGAGTTTCCAGAGTGGGAGCAAAGAGAAACCAGTGAGATGTTCAAGACAGTAATTGGAGAGTGAGATGATGTGGTCCTGGGGCAGAGTGGTCACTGAGAAAAAAGAATGAAGTTGAGCATTACTGTGGAATAAGAATCTCTAAGATTTTTGACTTTTATAAAATACCCAATTTACACATTTAATAAAATAATTTTATAGGAAATAACCACAGGAACTTTGGGATTATGGAACCTTTCTGAAGTACACATGGGTAAACTGAGGTTTACCTTCCCTCCCCCCCCACCTTTGGTAGCCTGTGTAAATAATTAAACCCGTCAAGTGGTTTAGGCTTTGCTTATTTCATTGAAAAATTAACATTTTATTGCTTGATGTATTTTAGGTACGGATCGATACATTAGGCTTGCTTTGTGAAAGTAATCGAAGCACAGAAATTGTTTCCACAGAAGAAATGGAGTGCATTCAGTTCTTTATCACATACAATCTTAACAGTCAGTCTCCAGGAGTGCGGCAACAGATTTGTTCTCTTCTTAAAAAGGTAAAATTTCTCTTCAGAAAGTGTAGGAAAGTGGTGAACTTTGCTCTGGAATTATTTTTAAAAAGAGCCCAGATCCGAGGAGAGCGTGGGAATAAGGGTCATGGGATTGGACTACCACAGCTCTTCGTGGCCCTTCTGCAAATGCTTTGTTCTGGGATTCCATAAAGTTTATATTTGAGGTTAAAATCCAGAGTGAAAAGTCCTTTCACTCTGGTGTAATAAATCAGCCTTGAACTCTTTTTTTGAAAGAAAAAAAAAAATCTAGCACTGGAGTTTTCAGGGTATAAGGTACTTTAAGAAAACTTTAGTAAGAGGAGGAAGGATGTCTTTGTATTTTTATCGTTCCTGTAAGTGCCTCAAGAAATGGTCATTATTGAATAATTCAGCTTGAATTAATCACCGGACACACTTCTGGAGTGAAGAGTTGGTAGAGAGTAGAAGTGAGTATGTCATCTTTAGGTTCATGCCAACCTAAGGGAAATAGAACTGTGGCTTTATGACTGGATTCTGATTTGCAGTAATGTTTGGTTTTTGGTTTTTAAAATGTAAAGGTTAATTTTCTGTCAAAAAGAAACACTGTTTAAATACTGAGTTTAAAAACCAGTACTCCCCTTTCCTGAAGTTTTAGTCTAAAGAATTTAGAAAGTTCTTCCTTTGCCTTTCAAGCTGATGTTTAAGGTTATTGTGGCTCACGTATGCTTCATTTTTCTTCTTCTCAAAGTTGTTTTGTAGGATACAGGAAAGTTCTCAGGTACTTTATAAACTGGAACAAAGTAAATCCAAACATGAACCAGAGAATGAGTTAACCAGACAGCACCCTTCTGTATCTTTACAGCAATATAAGGTAGGTGGTAGATTTCTAGATATACAGATTTTTAAGAAACCTAAAACAATTTTGAATAAACATTAAAGAGAAGTAAATACTCTTGGTGAATAGTATTTCTGTGCTTTTTTCCTTCAAGCTGGGTTTTACATATTCCTTCTAGTGCTTTGGAACTTCTCTTAAGGTAGCCTGAGTTGCGGAACCAGTGCTGGACTTTAAGTCTGTTATAGAATAACATTCTGGGAAAACTGGACAGCTACATGTAAAAGAATGAAATTAGAACACTCCCTAACACCATACACAAAAATAAACTCAAAATGGATTAAAGACCTAAATGTAAGGCCAGACACTGTAAAACTCTTAGAGGAAAACATAGGCAGAACGCTCTATGACATAAATCACAGCAAGATCCTTTTTGACCCACCTCATAGAGAAATGGAAATAAAAACAAAAATAAACAAATGGGACCTAATGAAACTTAAAAGCTTTTGCACAGCGAAGGAAACCATAAACAAGACGAAAGGACAACCCTCAGAATGGGAGAAAATATTTGCAAATGAAGCAACTGACAAAGGATTAATCTCCAAAATTTACAAGCAGCTCATGCAGCTCAATATCAAAAAAACAACCCAATCCAAAAATGGGCAGACAACCTAAATAGACATTTCTCCAAAGAAGATATACAGGTTGCCAACAAACACATGAAAGGATGCTCAACATCACTAATCATTAGAGAAATGTAAATCAAAACTACAATGAGGTACCACCTCACACCAGTCAGAATGGCCATCATCAAAAAAATCTACAAACAATAAATGCTGGAGGAGGTGTGGAGAAAAGAGAACCCTTTTGCACTGTTGGTGGGAATGTAAATTGATACAGCCACTATGGAGAACAGTATGGAGGTTCCTTCAAAAACTAAAAATAGAACTACCATATGACCCAGCAATCCCACTACTGGGCATATACCCTGAGAAAACCATAATTCAAAAAGAGTCATGTACCACAATGTTCATTACAGCTCTATTTACAATAGCCAGGACATGGAAGCAACCTAAGTGTCCATCGACAGATGAATGGATAAAGAAGATGTGGCACATATATACAGTGGAATATTACTCAGCCATAAAAAGAAACGAAATTGAGTTATTTGTAGTGAGGTGGAGGGACCTAGAGACTGTCATACAGAGTGAGGTAAGTCAGAAAGAGACAAAACAAATACCGTATGCTGACACATATATATGGAATCTAAAAAAATAAAAAATTGCTCTGAAGAACCTAGGGACTGGACAGGAATAAAGACTCAGACGTAGAGAATGGACTTGAGGACACGGGGAGGGAGAAGGGTAAGCTGGGACGAAGTGAGAGTGGCATGGACATATATACACTACCAAACGTAAAATAGATAGCTAGTGGAAAGCAGCTACATAGCACAGGGAGATCAGCTCGGTGTTTTGTGACCACCTAGAGGGGTGGGATAGGGAGGGTGGGAGGGAGACACAAGAGCAAGGAGATAACGGGGATATATGTATACGTATAGGTGATTCACTTTGTTATAAAGCAGAAACTAACACACTATTGTAAAGCAATTATACTCCAATAAAGATGTTAAAAAAAAAAGAGAATTACATTAATGAGCTAACCTCGATGTTTTACAGTTTATGTGAGCCAGATGAATTTAGTGCTTTAAAAAAAGGTAATTGGCAGCCCTGATTCCTCCACCCCTCCCCGGGGTAGATGACTGCTGCATCTGAGCCCGTTTCCCCTTTCATCTAACATGACTTAACGGTGGCTTGATGTTTGTGACTCCTGGCCCATGGTCCAGTTACAGAGCTTCCTCTCTATCCTGTTTTGGAGTGAACTTGAAGAATAGGACTGGATTTCAGGGTACCAGGTTAATGTCATGGATGGATCCCCAGATATAGCAGCTCCAGTCTGGGCCAGGGCTCAACTTGACAACCTTCAATTTCTGTCCATCAGAACAGAATGAGCTTTTCACTGGTTTCTTACTCCAAATCTTTCCTCTCAGAAGCAGATGCTTATTTTCTCCTAAGACCCAGATAGAGGACAGAGCTCATCTATTTTATTTCATTTAGGGAAACAACTATAATAAATGATATATTGGAACCATGCTATACTTACTACCTACTAAAGGTTAAAAATCATCTAAAGAAGAACATTCCTATACAAAGGCTGAAATCAGCTTCGTCTTCGTAAAATCTCAACAACAAAAGATGAGAAAGTCACAACCTAAACTTGACATGATTAGTAAACAATTCTGCCACTGACTACTTGGCTTACTTTCATGAGTCTACTTAGCTATAAGTGGGATGAGTAACCTCTCTGAAAAGGTTGGTTTTGAGGATTAAACAAGAAATGTTCTTTGCAAACTCTGAATCACTCTAGAAAGCCTTCCTGGGCATCATTAAAAGTAACTAGAGTATATATTGAGCATCTACTGTGTGTGTGTAACAGTTATATTTTAGCCCTTTTTAGATCATTGCTAGATCTCAGAAACACCTTGCTTCTTTTTGCAGGGGATAAAATGACATTTGTGAAATCTCAATTAGGTACTTAGAAACACAAAACTGATTTTGTGGTTTGACATTCTGAATTTTCGTGTATGCGTGGTTTCTTCGTTTTGCTTATGAATATATATTTTTTGAAAACTAGTCCTTTAGAGTCTTGATCTGAGTCAGTCTCATAGTTCTGATATTTTCTCCCACCTGTAGGCTCTTGTGGCTTTTGGAGGTTGCAACTTTGGAACTGTTGTATCATCGTCATTAGAATAGTGGGTGTCGCGTGCGGTGTGTGGTGGACTCAGTGCCAGTCAACAGACTAAGTGCTGGGGAGAAGAGAAGGCTATGAGTGGGAGAAGGTGTCTTCTAGTATAGTGAAGGAGGTTATTTCATACCTAAATAATAGCTAGAGTACTTAAAAATATGTTAGCTAGAGTACTTTCAAGTATAAAATGCTTTATATCCGTGTTCTCCTTTAATCTTTAATGATGAAACTGTGAGATAGGCATTATTATCCTCACTTAACAAGTGAGATAAGTGAAGCTTGGAAAAGTTGAATGAGCAAACTATCCAAGGGTCCTCAGCCAGGAAGTGGTAGAGCCTGACTACAATCCAGATCTGCTCTGGACAACCAAATCGGAATAGTTTCTTCCCTACTACCAGCTTGAGGGAAGGCTTGGAGGTAAGAGAGTACAGGGAAAATTTGGAGAATGGTGAATTCACTAGTATGAATGACATATAAGATACTTGAGGGACAGAGGATTTTTTTTTTTGGCCACGCCCCACAGTATGTGGGATCTTAGTTCCCCGACTAGGGATCAAACACATGCCCCTTGCATTGGAAGCACAGAGTCCTTTTTTTTTTTAACTATTTGTTTTTTTAAAAAATATTTTATTTATTTGGCTGTGTCGGGTCTTAGTTGCGGCATGCAGGATCTTTCGTTGCAGTGCGCAGGCTCTTTGTTGCGGCGTGCAGTCTTCTCTCTCATTGTGGTGTGTGGGCTCTAGAGTACACGGTCTCTCTAGTTGTGGCACATGGGCTCCAGAGCACTCGGGCTCAGTAGTTGTGGCACGCGAGTTCCACGGCATGTGGGATCTTAGTTCCCCAACGAGGGATCGAACTCGTGTCCCCTGCATTGGAAGACAGATTCTTAATCACTGGACCACCAGGGAAGTCCCCGGACAGAGGAATTGAATAATGGGAAATGAGTTAGAAAATCAATTTGGGGATGGGTAGCCGAGAGTTTTGAATGCTAGGCCATGGTATCTGGAATCCTCACCAAGAGCCATTAAAAGGGACTAGAGCATATATTGAGCCCTTACTATGTGTGTAGTACACTGTGTTCAGGACATAAATGTCTAAATTGTGGTTCCTGCCTCCATTGTGGTTACACTCTAGTTGAGGGAAAGAACAACTATATCTGAAAATATAATTGACACTGCAGTTAGGATAAGATAAATCCTAAAGGATGAACTTGTTGCCATTTAATGTGAATATTATACTACTCATTTATAATTAATACTAGTTTAGGATATTTTCAATAACTACCCTATTCCTTTGAAACCCAATAGAATTAATAAACTAGTAAACTCTTATTTAGGGCTTGTAAAGGTCTACAGGATAAATCCCCAAGATTGTATGTCCTTGACCAAGGAAATGAATGCAGGAATCCTATCTAAAGACGGTTGGGACTAGGGCTGCTTATATGCTGCTTAGTTACAAATATATGTTGTCAGGGCATAGCAGTGTATGAGAGGCTTGAGAATCACAGCTTTTCCTTATATGTTTTTCCTTTGGTCTTATGGAGAAATTATTATTTTTTTTAATTAGAGGAAGAAGACTTTATCCTGGATAAACTATTTCCCACATTGCTTTTTTTAATTGCATTTTACTAAAAGTTTTCATTTCTAATCATTTGTATAAACAGAAAGGTAGAATAGGAGTCTCAGAGAGGCAGATAGAAGACAGTGGAATAGCTAGATCTTTGTCATGAAATATGTCATTATAGCTAAATACCACGTATTTATGAAATGTATCAAGTAGTATATATTGGATATGTCTTTGGTCATTTTAAAACTTAAAAAAAAAAGTATATATACCTTTGATGCCTGAATGCTTCTGGTGAAGAAAATCAACATTCATTCAACTTTAACACAAGTCAGGGCAGAATGGATCATGTTTTCACCAGAAAAATGTTTTTTCTGGTCTGGACTACATTTAGAATTGTACTTTTTGTTGTTGGTTTTGTTTTTTTTTTAACTTAAATCAGGTATAATTGACATAATAGTTTCAGGTGTACAACACAGTGGTTAGACATTTGTATATATTGGGACATGATTACCACATTAAGTCTAGTTAACATTTGTCACCATACAAAGTTACAAAAAGTTTTTTTTCTTAGCAACTTTCAAATATACAATGTAGTAGCATTAACTATAGTCACTCTACTCTACTGTATATTACATCCCATGGCCTATTTATTTTATTTTATACCTGGAAGTTTGTATCTTTTGACTCTATTCACCCATTTTTCCAAATCCTCCCCCACCCGACCCCTGGCAACCACAAGTCTGTTCTCTGTATTTATGAGGTTGGTTTTTGTTTTTGTTTATAATTGTTTTATTCTATATAAAAGAGAGATCATGCAGTCTTTGTCTTTTTCTGTCTGATTTATTTATCTGTTTATCCATCCTTGGACACTTATGTTGTTTCTATATCTTGACTGTTGTAAATAATGCTGCAGTGAACATGGGGGCACACATATCTTTTTAAATTAGTGTTTTCATTTTCTTCCGTACTTCTTGTTGACTCTACAAAGATAGGGTTCACTGAAGTCATGAGCTCATGGTCAAGGGTGCCAATCTGCATTGTCAAGCAAAGTGAACAACTAGTATTGTTTTAAAAAATCTTTTCTCTCTAAATTAGAAAAAACTTCACTCTTCAGAGTAATAGTAGTGATACTTTCAAGATAACCTATTGTGAGTTAGCTCAATTATACTTACTGTAATTTTTTTTTTTTTAGAATTTCATGTCATCCATTTGCAACAGTCTTTTTGAAGCATTATTTCCTGGCTCTTCCTATCCAACTAGATTTTCAGCTTTAACCATTTTAGGCTCAATAGCTGAAGTATTTCCTGTGCCAGAAGGTAAGTTTTCAATCATGTTTGGGGAAAGTATTTGTTTTCTTGCAAAACATACTCTTTCAATATTTTGTTTTACTTGAAGTTTCAGGTTTGTTGTCTTTTGTTTAGATTCTTATCGGAGGTGTTAGTCTCATTATATAATTCTTATTTGGACATAATTCAGTTTGCCAGTAAGGGGCATAAGGGAGAGAAACTTTTCAGTGATTGTTATTTGCTGACCCAAAACTAGAGTTTTCATGGATTATGCTTATTATGAGATGAGTTGCTGCCCTCACTCCCCTAATTTGTATGTTGCTATTTTAGGATAGTGCCCAATCTGTTCTCTAAATTTAAAAAATTAAAATAATAATAGTTTCTCTTATGTATAACATTCCTCAGTGAGTCTCTGTGGTTAAAATGTGGTTTCCCTTATATGCTGTCTGTTTCATAAGTCTGAATCTGGTTTTGGAAAGACAATATAAGGATGTCATTTCCAGGCATTCTGGTTTAATCATACCCTTTGTTGTATCTCCTCTGTGGGGTACTCAACAGGATGAATATTTAACTTCCTTCTTTGCGTTGTTTTATTTTCCTTTTTTTTTTTTTTTAAGTTTTTTAAAAGATTAATTAATTTATTTTTGGCTGTGTTGGGTCTTCATTAATGCACATGGGCTTTCCCTAGTTGCCGCGAGTGGGGGCTACTCTTCGCTGCACTGCACGGGCCCCTCATTGCAGTGGCCTCTCCCGCCGCAGAGCACAGGCTCCAGATGCACGGGCTTCAGCAATTGTGGCTCGCGGGCTCTAGAGCGCAGGCTCAGTAGTTGTGGCGCACAGGGCTCAGCTGCTCCGCAGCATGTGGAATCTTCCCGGACCAGGGCTTGAACCTGTGTCCCCTGCATTGGCAGGCGGATTCCGGATTCCCAACCACTGTGCCACCAGGGAAGCCCTTATTTTCCTTTTTGACAAGAAAAGATTCTTTTTATCTCCATACATGAATGTATGTGTATTTTAATGATGATTTCTTGTTTGTGCTCAGTCTTCCTTGACGGTGGACAAACAGGAAAATGTACTGCTCTTTTGGAGGGAATGGCCAAAGGACCAGGAAGCTTTACACTATAGTCGGATTTTTTTTTTTTTAGTTTAAATTTTTAGGCAAAGTATAATTTTTTGGCAGTTATTTGCTGTTAATACAGACTTGCTTCATTTGAAGAAAACCATTTTTTTCAAGTTTTTGTTTTGAAAAAGTTGAAACTAACAGCAAAGTTTCAAGAATAGTTCAGTGAATGAACTAACAACAAAGTTTCAAGAGTAGTTCAGCCATGAACTCTCTACTTAGATTCATAAGTTATTCTGTTGTGATATTTGCTTTATCTCACTGTTTCTCTCTCATTAATTTTCTTTTTTAAAAAAGTTTGTTTATTTTATTATTTATTTTATTTTTGGCTGCGTTGAGTCTTCATTGCTGTGCGTGGGCTTTTCTCTAGTTGCGGAGAGAGGGGACTACTCTTCGTGGTGGTGCGTGGGCTTCTCATTGCGGTGGCTTCTCTTGTTGTGGAGCATGGGCTCTAGGTGCATGGGCTTCAGTAGTTGTGGCACTCGGGTTCAGTAATTGTGGCTCACGGGCTCTAGAGCGCAGGCTCAGTAGTTGTGGCACACGGGCTTAGTTGCTCCGCGGCATGTGGGATCTTCCTGAACCAGGGCTCGAACCCATGTCCCCTGCATTGGCAGGCGGATTCTTAACCACTGCGCCACCAGGAAACCCCTCTCATTAATTTTCTAACCATAACACAATGATCAAATTCAGGAATTAATGTTGATACAATGCTGTTATCTAATATACAATCCATATTCAAATTGTACCAGTTGTCCTAATAAGTGGCTTTTTATAGAAAAAAATTTTTTCCCCACAATCCAGGAACCAGTCTAAGATCACACATTGCATTTAATTGTTATGTGTCTTGAGCCTCTTTCAATTTGGAAATTTTCTTATTTCGTGACATTAACATTTTGGAAGAATGTATCTCAGTTTGGGTTTGTCTGACTGTTTTCTTATGACTTGATTCAGGTTATGCATTTTTGGCAAGAATACTGCATAGGTGATGTAGTTTCTTTCTCAGGGCATGATAACAGGAGATACATGATGTTAGTTTGTCCCATTATTCTTGATAAATTGGATCACCTGATTAACGTAAGTGTAGTAGGACAAAAAATGACCTCCAAAAGAAACCCATACCAAATTCTTAGAACTCGTGAATGTGAACCTTACTTATTTAAACCTTACTTATTTAGGGGTTTTTGTAGATATGATTAAGTTAAAGATCTTAAAATGAGATAATCTTGGATTATCTGGATGGGCCTTAATGCCATTGCAAGTGGCATTGTAAGAGGGAGACAGAGGGAAATGTGACAAAAAGAAAAGGAGGAGTCATTGTGATAGTGGTGGTAGAGATTGGCATGCTGTGGCTATAAGCCAGGGAATGCTGGCAGCCACCAGAAGCTGAAAGAGACGAGGAATGAATTCTCCCTTAGAGACTCGAGAGAGAGCATGGCCCTACAGACACCTTGATTTCAGACTTCTGGCTTCCAGAACTGTGAGAAAATAGATTTCTGTGGTTTTAAGCCACCAAGGTCATGGTAATTTGTTACAGCATCCACAGAAAATGAATACAGGAGTACCCATCAGTTTAGGGAATTTCAGTGGTACTACAACTGAATTTAGAAAATAAGGTTTTACCTGAGAGTGATTGATTATCCATTTAACAAAAAGTTTTCTGTGCATTCCTATATTTATAGTTACACCTAGGTGTGAGGGAAATATCTAGGCTGAATTATACTGGTAATTTTTCAATTGAGAGAATAGTTTAATATATTTAAATATACTTTAAAAGTGAAAAACCTGTGTCATCTTCCTAATGAATGAGCCATGTATAATTGGGCAGTGACTGATGGCACAGTATTGATGTTAATTAAACAACTGGGAAGTAATGTAAATAGAGCAAACCATACTGTACCCATTAACTGTAAAGGAGGCTAAAGAAGCATGACTGAAAAATACAGGATAGGAAATGTAAACTCATTCTTCATCTTTATCTCAAGAATACTAATGTAGGTTTTTATATTATTTTATAGAAAGACCGTGATTTGGGATTAGTTAAAATGGCTTTTGCCTTTCCTCAAGTATGTCCTAGTTCAAGAAGAATAAGCCACATGCATCTTTCTCATTTGGAATAAAATGTCACAGTATTCATGGTGAAAAATTGGATTCTACAATTAGATTAAAAGGGTTTGTTCAACAAATAATTTATGTAGTGCCAAGGATATACAGTGTACAAAACGGAGTGCTTCCGATTTTAGAGCTTAGACTTTAGTGAAGATAGACAGTAAGTCAACAAGTGATACATAGAATTTCAGATGAAGATAAGTAGTATGAAAAAGTATTTCAAGAAGAAAAGTGCAGGGAAGTATAGAGTGCCTGGGAGGTTGGGAGTAATAGCTCTTTCATACAATGGTGTCAGAGAAGGCTTCCAATTTGAGCAGAGCTCTTAAATAACCAATGGGTCAAAGGGGAAATTAGAAAATACTTTGAGAGGAAAGAAAACAAAAACACAACTTATCAAAACTTATAGGATGAAGCAAAAGCAGTGCTAATAGAGAGATTTATATAACTGTAAATGCCTACATTAAGTAAAAAAAAAGATCTCAAATCAATAACCTAACTTTATACCTCATGGAATTAGAAAAAGAAGAGCACACTTACCCCACAGCTACAGAAAGAAGGAAGTAATAAAGATTAGAATGGAGATAAATGAAATAGAGAATAGAAAAACAATACAGAGAATCAGCAAAACCAGAAGTTTTTTTTTAAGATCAACAAAATTGACAGTTTTAGCTATACTAAGAATAAAAAAAAGATGTAAATCACTAAAATCAGAAATAAAAGTAGAGACATTTCTACTGACCTTACAGGAAATAAAAAAGATTGTAAGACAGTACTGTGAACAGTTATATTGTATTTCTAATAAATTAGGTAACCTACATGAAATGGACAAATTCCTAGTAATACACAAATTGCTGACTCAAGAAGTAGAAAATTTGAACAGACCTATAACAAATAAAGAGATGGAGTCAAAAGCCTCTCAAAAGAAAAGCTCTCAGCAAAGAAAAGTCCAAGGGGAGTGGCTTCATTGGTATATTCTGCCAAACATTTAAAGAAGAATTAATGCCATTCCTTCTCAAACTTCAAAAAAATTGGAGAGGAAGGAACATTTCCTAACTCATTCTATGAAGCCAGCATCACTCTGATACCACAAGAAAAGAAAACTACAGCTGTATCTTTTATGAATATAGGTGCAAAAATTCTCAAGAAAATGCTAGAAAACCAAATCCAACAGCATATTAAAAGAATTATATACCATGACTAAGTAAGTGGAAGTTATCCCAGGAACACAAGGGTGTTTCAGCATAAGAAAAGATAGTAAATGTAATACACCACATTAGAACAAAAGAAAAAAAAAACATGATAATCTCAATGGAGAAAAAGTATTGACAAAATTCCACACCCTTTCAGACAAATAAACACTTAGCAAACTAGGAATAGAAGAGAACTTCCTCAGTATGATAAAGGACATTCATGAAAAGCCCATAGACAACACTGTATTCAATGGTGAAAGACCGAAAGCCCCTTCCCTATGATCAGGAACAAGACACAGATGCTCACTTTCACTGCTGCTATTCACCGTTGTACCAGAAGTTTTAGCCAGAGGAATTAGGCAAGATAAAGAAATGAAAGGTGTTGGAATGGGAAAAGAAGAGGCAGATTTGAGCAGAGGTGTGATTGAAGTGACAAAAACTTCATTTGCTTGCCCTATGAATTTCACAGGGTTGGACTAACTTGCGAGTTAAGATTAAATGAACTCACATGCTGATTTATATTGAGCAACATTCCTCTAATTAAGCATAGAAATGTTTTCAGGTATTACAAGGGGTTAATTCGTTAAATGTTAAAGGTTCTTCACATCCTGCTATGAAATCCATTATTCCCATAGGTTTAGTCTTAGCCTTAAGAATTAAATAGATTTGGTGACTGTCATCATTCTTTTTTTTTTTTTTTTAAGATTGATTGATTGATTGATTGATTGATTGCTATGTTGGGTCTTTGTTTCTGTGCTCGGGCTTTCTCTAGTTGCGGCAAGTGGGGGCCACTCTTCATTGTGGTGCGCAGGCCTCTCACTATCGTGGCCTCTCTTGTTGCGGCGCACAGGCTCCAGACGCACAGGCTCAGTAGTTGTGGCTCACGGGCCTAGTTGCTCCGGGCATGTGGGATCTTCCCAGACCAGGGCTCGAGCCCGTGTCCCCTGCATTAGCAGGCAGATTCTCAACCACTGCGCCACAAGGGAAGCCCTATCATCATTCTTTAGTGATAGTTTTTCTGTTAATTTCTTTGTTGGTTGAAATTCATCTTTTTTCGAGAAGAGTTTTTGGGAAAATGTAGCTCTTAATTTCTTGCACATTCAAACATGTTTATATTGCTGTTATACTTGATACTGAAATGGGATTTTGATATGTAGATTTTCATCACCCCTTTTCTCCCTAAGGATTTGGTAAGCATTGCTCCACTATCTTCTAGCACTACATACTGCTGTGGCAAAGAGTGAAGCAAGCCTGATTTTTTCCACGTTGTAGATGAATTGAACTTTTTGCCTGAATGGCAAAAAGATTCCTTCTTTACTGTTGATGCCCAGGAATGGTATTAGGATATGTCTTTTTTTTTTTTTTTTTCAATAAATATAATCATTTATTTCAATGGTTGATAATTTAAATGTTACTTTAAAAAAATCAACCTGTTCACACATTTGTATATTAAACACTGGAATGATTATTACATATTGATAGTAATTCTAACCTTTTTTTTTTGTAAGTAACAATCAATCTTTATTTAAAAAAAAACAACTGGGGATAATATTCTTATAATAGACTGTGGGCAATGCAGATACCTTAACTTATCCATCAATTATGATTATCTATGTTATAATAGGAAATTCACAGAGTAATCCACCTACTCAGATATTTATTTGAGGGAGACCTAACATTCTGTTTTGTTTACATCACTGCCTCTTCCATCCTCCACTCTGATTCTTTCAGTCAGCCAAACCTAAGTACAAGTAATACATGTAGTTGAATGGGTGCCTAGGGAAAACTACATATTTGAATAAGATTCAAATCAAACAGGCAGATTTTTAAATTATTTAAAGGATATGTCATTGTATTGATTATTCTATGTCAGTTCACCTAAGACATGGTAGGACTTTGGATTCTAGGACAAGAAAGTTTATGAAGGTTTTTTAAAAAGATGTATTCCTGAATTTATTTGTTTGTACTTGTTTATTGGAAAAATTACTTCGGTATCTTGTATATAATATATAACTTTTTGAAAGAGAATGAAATAGTTTTAAACAAATTTTAAAAAACTATTTATTTCCTTTAGTTTGTCTCTAGGTATTTTTTGATTTCCTCTTTGATTTCTTCAGTGATCCATTGGTTGTTTAGTAGCATATTGTTTAGCCTCCGTGTGTTTGAATTTTGCAGTTTTTTTCTTGTAGTTGATTTCTAGCCTTATAACGTTGTGGTCAGAGAAGATGCTTGATATGATTTCAGTTTTCTTAAATTTACCAAGGCTTGCTTTGTGGCCTAGCACGTAATTTATCCTGGAGAATGTTCCATGTGCTCTTGAAAAGAATGTGGACTCTGCTTCTTTCAGATGGAATGCTCTTTAAATATCAATTAAGTCCATCTGGTCTAATGTGTCATTTAAGTCCTGTGTTTCCTTATTGATTTTCTATCTGGATAATCTGTCCATTGATGTAAGTGAGGTGTTAAAGTCCCCCACTATTATTGTGTTACTGTCAATTTCTCCTTTTATGTCTGTTAACATTTGCCTTATATATTGAGGTGCTCCAATATTGGGTGCATATATATTTACAGTTGTTATATCTCCTTCTTGGATTGATCCTTTGATCATTATGTAGTGTCCTTCTTTGTCTCTTGTGACAGTCTTTATTTTAAAGTCTATTTTGTCTGATGCTAGTAATGCTACTTCGGCTTTCTTTTGATTTCCATTCGTGTGGGATACCTTTTTCTATCCCCTCACTTTCAGTCTGTATGTGTCTCTAGATCTGTATGAATTTCTCATAGGCAGCATATATACGGGTCCTGTTTTTGTATCCATTCAGCCAGTCTGTGTCTTTTGGTTGGAGCATTTAGTCCATTTACATTTAAGGTAATTATTGATATGTTACGTTCTTATTGCCATTTTGTTAATTGTTTTGGATTTGTTTTTGTAGGTCTTATTTTCCCCCCTTTTGTTTTTATGGTAAAACTTATATGATAAAAACTCTTCAGAAAGTAGGCATAGAGAGAACATACTTCAACATAATAAAGGCCATATATGACAGACCCACAGCTAACATCATACTCAATGGTGAAATGCAAAAAGCATTTCCTCTAAGATCAGGAACAAGACAAGGGTGCCCACTCTCGCCACTTTTATTCAACATAGTTTTGGAAGTGCTAGCCACAGCAGTCAGAAAAAGAAAAAGAAATAAAAGGAATCCAAATTGGAAAAGAAGTAAGACTGTTACTGTTTGCAGATGACATGTTGCTATACATAGAAATTCCTAAAGATGCTACCTGAAAACTACTAGAGCTCATCAATGAATTTGGTAAAGTCACAGGATACAAAATTAATATACAGAAATCTGTTGTATTGCTATACACAAACAACGAAATATCAGAAAGAGAAATTAAGGAAACAATCCCATTTATCATTGCATCAAAAAGAATAAAATACCTAGGAATAAACCTACCTAAGTAGGCAAAAGACCTATACCCCCCAAACTGTAAGACACTGATAAAAGAAATTGAAGATGACACAAACTGATGGAAAAGTACACCATGTTCTTGGATTGGAAGAATCAATAATGTTGAAATGACCATACTACCCAAGGCAATCTACAGATTCAGTGCAATCCCTATCAAATTACCAATGGCATTTTTCACAGTACTAGAATAAAAAATTTTTAAGTTTGTATGAAAACACGAAAGACCCCCAAATAGCCAAAACAATCTTGAGAAAGAAGAACAGAGCTGGAGGAATCACTTTTCCTGACTTCAGACTATACTACAAAGCTACAGTCATCAAAAAAGTATGGTACTGGCACAAAAACAGACAAATAGATCAATGGAACAGGATAAAAAGCCCAGAAATAAACCCATGCACTTCTGGTCAGTTAATCTGCAACAAAGGAGGCAAGAATATACAATGGAGAAAAGACATTCTCTTCAATAAGTGGTGCTGAGAAAACTGGACAGCTACATGTAAAAGAATGAAATTAGAACATTCTCTAACACCGTATACAAAAATAAACTCAAAATGGATTAAAGACCTCAATATAAGACTGGATACTATAAAACTCTTAGAGGAAAACATTGGCAGAACACTCTTTGACATAAATTGCAGCGATATTTTATGGGTCCATCTCCTAGAGTAATGGAAATAAAAACAAATAAATGGGACCTAATTAAACTTAAAAGCTTTTGCACAACAAAGGAAACCACAAACAAAATGAAAAGACAACCTATAGACTGGGAGAAAATATTTGCAAACGATGCTACTGACAAGGGATTAATTTCCAAAATATACAAACAGCTCATATAGCTTAATATCAACAAAACAAACAACTCAATCAAAAAATGGGCAGAAGATCTAAATAGACATTTCTTCAAAGAAGACATACAGATGGCCAACTGACACATGAAAAGATTCTCAGTGTCGCTAATTATTAGAGAAATGCAAATCAAAGCTACAATGAGCGGGAATTCCCTGGCGGTCCAGTGGTTAAGACTCTGTGCTTCCACTGCAGGGGGCCTGGGTTCAATCCCTGCTCAGGGAACTGAGATCCTGCAAGCACAAGCTGTGTGGTGTGACAAAAAATATATATATATACTACAATGAGGTATCACCTGACACCAGTCAGAATGTCCATCATTAAAAAGTCTACAGATAATGAATTCTGGAGAGAGTGTGGAGAAAAAGGTACCCTCCTATACTGTTGGTGGGAATATAAATTGGTGCAGCCACTATGGAGAACAGTATGGAGATTCCTTAAAAAACTAAAAATAGACCTACCATATGATCCTGCAATCCCACTCCTGGGCATATATCGGGAAATGACAAAAACTCTAATTCAAAAAGATACATGTACCTCAGTGTTCACAGCAGTACTGTTTACAATAACAAGACATGGAAACAACCTAAATGCCCATTAACAAATGAATGAATAAAGAAGATGTGGTGTGTGTGCACGTAGACATACACACACACACACACACAATGGAATACTACTCAGCCATAAAAAAGAAAGAAATAATGCCATTTGCAGCAACATGGATGAACCTAGATATTATCATATTAAGTGAAGTCAGAGAAAGACAAATATGATGTCAATTATATGTGGAATCTTAAAAAAATGATACAAATGAACTTATTTACAAAACAGAAAGAGACTCACAGACAAAAAAACTTATGGTTAGCAAAGGGGCTAGTGGGGTGCAGGGGGGACGTAAATTAGTAGTTTGGGATTAATGTATACATACTACTACGTATCAAATAGATAAACAACAGGGATCTACTGTATAACACAGGGAACTATATTCAATATCTTGTAATAACCTATAATGGAAAAGAATCTGAAAAGGAGTGTGTGTGTGTGTGTGTGTGTGTGTGTGTGTGTGTGTAAATATATATATCTGAATCACTTTGTTGTACACCTGAAACTAACACAGCATTGTAAATGAACTATTCTTCAATTTTTAAAAATGGTTATTGAAAAATATTTCCTATTTGTAGAATTGTAATACTTATTATTTTATCATTTTAGTAAATAAATTATTGGAAATATTTTTTATGCTATTGTGGGTAAAATATAAGATGTGAGTTCTTATACTAACTTTCTATAAATTTGGCCAAATAACTTCAAAATGTTGATTTCCTTTTCCTGCTGTTCACTTAAAAAAAATTTGTTTTTAAAATTTTTAGGTAGAGTCCAAACAGTATATCAGCTGAGTCATGATATTGATGTTGGTCGTTTCCAAACGCTAATGGAATGTTTAACTGGCACTTTTGAAGAAGTGAAAATTTTAGCATTTGATCTTCTAATGAAGTTACCAAAAACATTTGTACAATTTCAGGTATTTGGGCTTTTCTTTTGTAAGTGTAAATGTGGCGTATGCATGAAAACTTTCTATCTTAGCAGCAGTTAAAGCAATCTGTGGATTGTCCAGGCTCTTTGCATCTGCCTTCTTACATCTTCTGTTTCAGTTATCATTAATACCTCTCCTGTTGCACGTAGTGGAATGGAGAAGGTAGGGATGGGTAGTGGGGAAGGAGGAAATACTGTAAGAGAAACAAAATCCAAATCAGTGAGCTTTGCTTTTTAAAAAAAAATTGTTTTGATATAAAGCGAGGTGTAGGAGGCAGTAGGTTTTATTGTTTACAAGATTATTGGTAGATTTCAGTTAACTGTGGTCTCCCCAGTTCCCTTGGACATGTTAATATTCGATCAAAACACATCACTTACAGTAACTTGATTTTTTTTGAGATAATCTCCCTGCATAGTAAACTGGGAAGCTTAGTGTAAATGAGGTAGAGAACATGTTTCTGATCTTCCAACAAGCAATAGCTAAACTGAGACTGAAACTCAGAGTACTTGAGGTTAACAGCATTTCTCTCCCTGGGTGTTCTACCCCATCCCCAGCCCCCATGCTCTTCCTGATGCCTTGCACTTCCTACTGTGGGGTGAGAATCAAAGATGGGCTCAGGGGTGAAGGCAAAGCTTGGGGATGGGTCTTCAGGAGACCCCATAGCCCAGGTACTTGGCTCTACCCTTGAGGCTTATTCTAGGGCAGTGAGGTCACCAGCAGCTGTTGGGTCACTGGCTCTAGAGCTTTGCTATGGCTCCCTGTTGGAGCTGTATACAGGCCACGGGAGCCTTTAGGGGTGGTAGCTGAGCCATGGTCTGGGCTCTAGCTGTTAGGCTCTGTTTAGGTATGGCAGCTTGTAGATGCAGTGGGATTCTGTAGGAGCACATGTCAGAGAGCCTAAGGTGTCTGTTTCCACTGCTTCTGGACGGCATTGCAAAATCTCAAACATCTCTTCTGACTTGGGTTCACATTGAGAGTTGCTCCCTAGTGTTCACCTGTCCTGGTGGTCTTTCAGGTGCCCTGATGAGCAGAAACTTCTTTGGTGCTTAGGCTGGTAACTTTTGTACTTTATAAGCATTTTTAAAGAAGATGCTTTCTCTTTCTCTATCTCCCCTTCCACCAACCTTTGCCTCTTACCATTCATCACACTGTAGCTTCGTATCATATGTATAACTATGCCTCATTCCTGGCTAGTATTTTGAGAGTATCTGGAGTGGGGAAAGGTATATATTATAGCACCTATATGAAAGACCTGGTCCTTACATGAACTATGAAGGCCCCTCAGGGGGGCTCTGTGTATCTAATTTGATAAACATATGCTTGGTATATAGACACAACTTATAGAATTCAGGAAACTTAGTAGCACATATGGCTTGCTATAGGATTCTGGTAGTTATATATCTGGTCTGGCTTGTATGTTAGTAAATGGTCCCAGATTCAAGATTTTAAATTCAAGATTTTAAAATATTAGTTATGTATTATATTTTCAAAGTCTTTCTTTGGGTATACCCTATGTAATATGTAATTAGCTTTTTAATGTAGCTAACTTGAAAACATTTTTTGAATGCTAGCCTAATCTCTCTAAGGATCTGTATATTCATATTTTAATGGCATATCTTTCTAATATATGACTTTACTACTCACCTAGTCTCTTGCCCTTCTTCTTGTGGAGCTACATATCCAAGGTCTTTATATTTTGATTGACCTGAGATGATAGAACAAAGATGCTCTTTTAGATTCCAAAGGCTATTTATTTTGTTTCTTACTAATTGGTTAGTTAGTTTAGGGACTTAACTGTCAGTTACAAAAAATGGTTGAGATGCTTAATTGATTCTTTCTAATATTTATTTAGATTTGAGTTTTAGCCACTGTCTTTCAGTTTTTTAGGTCATAGAAAATTAAACAGCAAACGGCAAAGAATTTAAATAGAAATAGGCTGATATTTGAGTCTATTATTTGATATTAGAAGACATTATTAAATATTGGATACCTAGATAATGATTTTTTCCCTTATATTAGACAGTTATGAGATAATCCTAGTAGAATCAATATTGTTGAGCAATGAAACCCTAGGTTCCAGCGTGGTGAACATGCAACTTGTCAACCGTGGAGTTGGGACTAGGATCTATGTCTCCTGTCCTCAGCCCCGTGCCTTTCCATGCATATTACAGTGAACTGCCCTTTGTTCTGTCTTCTTGAGGACAGGCTGTGTGAGTGCATGTTTAGATGAGATATAGGTGTGGGAGCTCTAATGCAGAATTTCTGAGGTTGATCTTATCACTTTATTTTTCACACATATACATGGAGCTTTGCCAGGAACAGCCTGGTGAATTTGTATTTTCATATGTATGTGTATTTTTCTCCATTGAACTAGCTGTATGGGAAGGGGGTGGGGAGAAAGGCAGGAGCATGACTCCCAGTAAAACAAACCTTGACATACAGAAGAACTCTGGGCTATATAGAAATAACGAAGATGATCTGGTTATAGTCATAGCAGAATTTCTACAGGAAAAAGTATACTTTTGCTGAAGAAAGAGGTACTTTAAAAAAAAAGCTTTATCGGGACTTCCCTGGTGGTCCAGTGGTTAAGACTCTGCACTCCCAATGCAGGGGAACTAAGATCCCGCATGCCACATGGCGCAGCCTAAAAAAAAAACTCCAACCTGTATTCAGAGAATTAATGTTCGTATCGAGTTGTAGTTGTGTGGCAAGCTCTGTCTTTAAATATGTGTTATTCCTTCAAATTAAAGAAATGTTTCAGTGATAATGACTGAGTCTCTGCTTTATCCTAGGATTCAGAGAAACTGCAAGGCTTATTCCAGGCAGCACTGGAGCTCAGCACAAGCACCAAACCATATGACTGTGTAACAGCTTCCTACCTACTGAACTTCTTAATCTGGCAGAACGCTCTGCCATCATCTCTGTCTTACTTAAAAACTCAGCGGGTTGCATGTGGAGATGGAGATAAGTCTGCTGCTCTGGTGGAAAGTAACACATTAATAGGTTCGTATTGAGTAAATGACCTTTTGCTCTTATTTATCAAAACCAGTATCTTACTTTCTTCACTATTCATATGGTTAGGCTATCTGATGGTTAAACACTTACTTTGTGTTTTTTTTTATTTAAGAGTTTACCAGCTTTGTAGTTTACCAGCATATAAGTATATCATGAATTTCTCCTTTGCAAATAAATAGTTTACTCAACTATATTGCTTCTAAACAGAGGATTCACATTAAATAAGTACATATGCAAATGTACATTAATAGAGCTTTTATTTAAATAAGACCTCTTCCTCTACCAAAAATGTACTTTTTTTCTACAGAAATTTTACTATGACTATAGCCAAATCATCTTTGTTAATTCTATATAGAGCAGAGTTCCTTTGTGTGTTGGGGTTTATGTTTTAACTGGCTGTCATACCCTTGCCTTTTACTCTTCCCATATAGCCAGTTCCAAAACCTAGGGTCTGAGTTGGTTTAGATCTAATGATTTTAAACAAATATTTGTTGGGGGTTCATGTACTTAATTTTACCCTAGTAAATCTTCATTTTGGAATTGTACTAGAAATAAGGATAGAGATTTTTATTAAACAAAACAGAGGTCGGATGTTGAAAGAGAGTTGACAATTATTCTCTCCAAGATAGTAGAAAAAGCCATGAAAAAGAGAACTAATAATGGGAGAAAATTAGGAGGCCATGGATAGTTCTGATGGAAATGTGGCCATAGAGCTGGGGATAGAGAGATGACAGTGCCATGGAACATGACACGTGCCGAACTCTAATTGCTTCAGGGCTGGATTCCAGAGGAGACCCCGATAAGATGATAAGAAGAGGTCTGCAATTGGGGTGAACTGGGGAGTTCATACTTCATGTAAAGGCTTTCAAATTTAAGACATTTTTAAACTTTTTGAAATATTTCAAACATACAAAGAATATTTAAATATATATATATATATATATATATAGGATTTAAATAGTAATAATATAAAGCTTTCACAAGTTTTGTCCCCAAGCTAGGTAATAACACTCAGCTTAAGAAGTATTGATACAACAGCACCCATAACTTTGAAGCCTCTTCTTTATCCTAGCTCCCTCCTCCTACCATGTAATTACTGCCCTATGTTTTCCTTCCTTCCTTCTTCCCTCCCTCCCTCCCTCGCTTTCTCCCTCTCTACCTTCCGCTGCGCCAGGTCTTAGTTGCAGCATGCAGGCTTCTTAGTTGCGGCATGTGAACTCTTAGTTGCATGCCATATGCTGCATGCATGTGGGATCTAGTTCCCCAACTAGGGATCGAACCCGGGCCCCCTGCATTGGGAGTGCAGATTCTTACCCACTGGACCACTAGGGAAGTCCCTCCTATACACTGTTGATGGGAATGTAAAATGGTCTGGCCCCTTTGGAAAACAATCTGGTAGTTTCTTGAAAGGTTAAACATATAATTACCATATGACTCCACAGTTCCTCTCTTGGGCATTGTCTTAATCAGCTCAGGCTGCTATAACAAGATACCATAAAGTGGGTGGCTTAAACAACAGGCATTTATTTCTCACAGTTCTGGAGGCTGGGAAGGTTAAGATTAAGGTGCCAACAGATTTGGTTCCTGGTGAGAACCCTTTTCCTAGTTTGTAACAGCAGCCTTCTCAGTCTGTGCTCACATGGAGGAGAGAGCAAGCTCTGGTCTGTCTTCCTCTTCTTATAAAGACACTAATCCCATCATGTGGGTCCCACCCTCATGACCTCAGCTAAACTTGATTACCTCCTAAAGATTCCACCTCTAAATTTCCTTGCATTGAGGGTGAGGGTTTCAGCATGAACTTGCGGGGGGACAGGCAGGGACACACAAACATTCAGTCCATAATGGGCATATACTTAAGAAAAATGAAAACTATGTCCAGACAAAAACTTGTACATGAATGTTCATAGCAGCATGATTCATAATAGCCAAAAAGTGGAAACAACTCACATGTCCATCACCTGATAAATGGATAAATAAAATGTGGTATATCCATACAATGGACTGTTACTGAGCTGTTAAAAGTAATGAAATATTAATACATGCTACAACATGGATGAACTCTGAAAGAAGCCACTTATTATATGATTCCATTTATATGGTATGTCCAGAATAGGCAGAAAATGCTTAAGTGGTTGCCTAGGACTGGGGACAGTGAGAGGTGCAGGGAGGGGAGTGACTGATAATGGGTGAGGCTTTTTTGAGGGGGGGGAGGATGAGAATGTTCTAAAATTGACTGTGATGGTGGTTGCACATAGCTGTGAATATCCTAAAAACCATTGACTTGTACACTTTAAGTGTATAAATTGTATGGTATATGAGTAATATATCAATAAAGCCATTGTTTTTTAAAATCTGTCCAAATAGCACATGGCACATGGGCCTGGGGTCTAATAACCCAGATAGAGGATGTCTAGGAGAAATGATCCAGAATGAATGCTGTAAATGGATACAGGAAGTCAGGGTAAAGACACAGTACTACCTTAACTGGAAATGGAGAACAAGCTGGATAACCTTGAAAGATCTCTTTTTTTCATTCAAAAACCTCTAGTATAAAGTTCAGCTGAGTTGGGTGCTTTCGTGGGAACTGTTTTGCTGTGCACAAATTTGTAAATGTGTTTTTAAACTGGCGTTATTTTGGTGGGTTTTGTTTTGGTTTTTTTTTCTTTTTCTAGTTATCAAATGCTTGTTGGAAAATCTTGAGGAAGAAGTATCTCGGGCTGAAAATTCTCTCCTTCAGGCAGCAGCATCGTTTCCAATGTACGGGCGGGTCCACTGTATAACAGGAGCTTTGCGGAAGCTAGCTCTAAAGTAAGTATATCCCCCCCGCCGCTCTTTCCTCAGTACTCACTTCTGAGCTTTAAACTCTTATTGGAATGTGTCCTGGGAAAGGAACGTATTGCCTTAAAGGTAATTAAAAATTAGATTTAAAAATGTACATATAGGGCTTCCCTGGTGGTGCAGTGGTTAAGAATCCGCCTGCCAATGCAGGGGACACGGGTTTGAGCCCTGGTCCGGGAAGATCCCACATGCTGCGGAGCAACTAAGCTTGTGCGCCACAACTACTGAGCCTGTGCTCTAGAGCCCGTGAGCCACAACTACTGAAGCCCATGAGCCACAACTACTGAAGCCCGTGCGCCTAGAGCCCGTGCTCTGCAACAAGAGAAGCCACTGCAATGAGAAGCCCGCGCACTGCAACGAAGAGTAGCCCCCGCTCACCGCAACTAGAGAAAGCCCGCACACAGCAACGAAGACCCAACACAGCCATAAATAAATAAATAAATTTATTTTTTAAAAAAAGTACATATATACGTGTATTTTTATGTCTTAAATATTTCATAGATTGCATGGTTTTGAAACCCAAATTCTTTTGACCCCTTTTGTCTATTAATTTCATCTTGAAAATGTGACTTTTGCTTAGTATAAATTACCCTAATGTCTTTGTTGCAGCAGCCTGCAGTTGGTGAGTGAGTGGAGACCCGTGGTGGAGAAGCTCCTTGTGACGTCCTACAGGCTTTCCGCCGTGGTGTCTCCAGTTATTCAGAGCTCCTCCCCAGAAGGCCTCATCCCCATGGACACTGATGCAGGTCAGTAAACGAAGAAAGCTAGAATGACTATGTTTTTTTCCCCTAATCATTTCTTCAGAGAGATATAGAGGCTAAATAGGGGGGAAAGAAATTATTATTATGACTAGTGATATTTCTGCCTTTTTAGTAATATTTTTAACTATGAAAAAATAACCAAAATAAATAAATAAATAGCCAGGTGATCAGCAAGGTACTTCCTCGTCTGGGGTAAATTGGGTTTTATAATATGTCATTTCGGAATTCAACCTACCAGGGTTGTATTCTGGCAGGAACTGGGGGAGCAGGCAGTATAAATTAGCAATTGATGGGGTTCAGTCAGAGAAGGCAACTTGTTAGAAATCTGAATAGGCAAAGACCATTGGACATACAAAGACCATTTAATTTAAAAAAAAAAATTGGAGGAGATAGTCAAAATGCCCAAAATTGAACTCATGAACTTTCATCTGTCTTTTCCTTCCCAACCCTTGTATCTTTGCAAATGGCCCTACCAGAGACCTGTTCATACAAGTCAGGAGCCTAGGGCTGCTTGACATCTCCCCTTTGCTCCTTATATCTAGCCTGTCTCCACGTTTTTTCAGTGGTGCCCCTTAAGTAGCTTTCAAATCTCTTTTTCTTTTATCTGCATCTTCTTACCTTACTGTAGGCTTTTATCCTCTCTTGTTTCCCCACATCTACTCTTATCTCCTTCCATTTCCTTTTTACCACGCCCAAAGTAAGCTTTTCTAGTCATATAATCTATCATGTTACACATAATCTTTACTTAACCCTGTGCTCTGCCCACCCCCTCTTCCTTTTTATTTAAAATACGTTAGTGACAGGGTCCTGTAATAGTTTTGCTCCTGCTACCTTGCCAGTCTTGTCTCTTAGCATTCTCCCCTTCCCATAGATTTCTCCTTCATGGAGTTGTTGCAGTTTAACAGGAATCTTGTCTGTTTTCCTCCCTTGTGCTTAGCACAGTGCCTGGCAGAAGGAGGCGCACTATCAATAGTTGTTAGAATGAATGAACAATTCCTGAAAGTATAGGAACTAAATTCAGTGCCTGGGATGCCCTTGGTGGTATGTGTATACAGCAATTCCCTCTTAATCTGAGGGCTGTATGATCCAGGATCCCCAGTGGACGCCTGACAGTGCAGATAGCACCAAACCCTGTACATACTATGCTTTTTCCTATACATACGTACTTATGTTAAAATTTCATTTATAGATTAGGCACAGTAAGAGATTAACAATGATAACCAATAATAACATAGAACATTTATAACAGTATACTGTAATAAAAGTTATGTGAATGTGGTCTCTGTTTCTCTCAAAAGATCTTACTATATTGTGCTCACCCTTCTTCTTGTGTTGATGTGAGATGATAAAATGCCTGTGTGATGAGGTGAGGTGAGGTGAATGACGTAGGCATTATGACGTAGTGTTAGGCTACTATTGACCTCCTGGCGATACATCAGAAGGAGGAGCCCTGACAATGTTGATGGTTGGATGTCAGCTGCAGATGATGTTGATGGCTGGGGATCCCAGGTGGGATGGAGAGGGACAGTGTGAGGGGATTACTGGATCTGTACTACAACAGGCCAGAGGGATTGGCCGTTAAAGGTATATACTAACATGAACGTTCCTTTGAACACCTAGAAAATCATGAAGTAAATTTATATTTTGGTGTTGAAATAAAGTTGGTGAATGCATTTTGGAGTGCAAATGAGAGGCTTATATTAAAAACACACTGAGTAAATCATAAACACACACTGCATCATACAATACAATACTTTGGGCCGATAATTAAACTAATCTAGAGTTGAGTGGTTGCATAGAAAATGTTATGTTTTGTTCTTTACTAAAAATGAGTTGGAAGGTTGGTGGTGGTTCCTGATACTAAGATACAGTTATAGATTTATTTTGGCTGATAGTCTAAATACTAAAATTTGTTGGTTTAGTTTTCCTACTTAAACAGTGCATAGGAATAGAGAACATCCAGTCTGATAGCTAATATTTGGATCAGGCAATACCAGTATATTTTGGATGAGAAATCTTGAATGTTTGTCACCAGTTGTGGGTAGGGCCTTCAGAGTATGCTAAAATTTTGTTTGTCATTAAAGTTTTAAAATATCTGTCAGTCTCAAAAACTGTCTATGGTCCACTAACTTTTCCTTAATTTTGCCTTTTCTTCTTTCCTCTGGTTGTCTCCATTTTTCTTATGTCTTTCCCATGTTATCTGCCATGCATTCTGAATTCTTTGAAAAAAGTCTCCCCTGAAAGCCACAAAAATGGTTCTTAAAATTTTATTCTGGTCACCCCTCTCTTTTTTCTTAGTCTTTCTATGGTTTCTTTTTGGGCCAGTGTTACTTTCTCATGGCTGTCAAAATTTGTTTTTGGCAGAATTTCATGGAAGCCACAAGTGAACATAAGGTGTTGGCTGAACCATTATGATAGCAGTTTGGGTCTTTGTATTTCCCATAATACCTAAAATATACGTGTGTATAATAGGTATACAGTAAATAACCCATTCTTTGATTTGTTAATTGGTTTCAGATGATTACCTGTTGTTATTTTCTTTCAAAATCTGAGCCTGCCTAGCTCTTTATTACCTAGTCATCCATAAATTCCTTCAGCCCATGTTACTGAACCTCTGCCATGAGCCAGTTTCTGTTCTAGGCACTAGCAGTTGAGCAGTAAACAAAGTCTTGCATTCATGAAGTTTACATTTCCTAATACAGTGAGTGCTTACTAAGAAATAAAAATGAAGTTTAATATAATACTAGGACTGGAAATCTAACTTAGAAAGCAGTATATTACTTATGCATTTCAAAGCCAAATATGGAGTTTTCATGATATTCCTGGGCCATAAAAGATTATTTTTGTTGGTGGTGGGGTTTCTTACCTCTTAAAACAAAATTCATTGAAGTTTATTGCTCTTCCTTCATCTGTTTGAGCACTGTATTTGAAATTCTTAGACAACACTGAGAAAAGCAATGTAAGGGAGATGGCAGCCTTTGTCTATGGACAGTTTCTGTTGTGCTTTTTTGTCCAATCTTCACCCTATTTAAAATATTCACCATATTTTGAAAGTACACTCAAGTGTCATGAAGACCTTATATAAATAATTTTCACATTATCCATCCTGTGAGTCCCTTCTTATAGTGCTAATTATCAAGTACTGAAAATTACAAAATTTTTGAGGGCAAATACCCCCAAGGGAAGTCTTCATGTGATGTGGAACTGGGGTTTTACATAATCTCATCTCTCTCCCTCAGAGTCAGCAAGCCGCTTGCAGACGATTCTGAATGAGATTCAGCCCCGAGATACTAATGATTATTTCAATCGAGCTAAAATTTTGAAAGAATGTGATAGCTTTGATTTGGAGGACTTGAGTGCCAGTGTACCGAATATTGATACTTCTGCAGAAATCAAAGGTATATATAAAATCAGTATTGTAGTCAGTATTTAAGCGACAAATAAAATGTGCAAAATGCTCTTTTTCTATAGTAAATCAGAGGCTGCGAATGTGTGTAGTACACTTCTAGAAAATAAAGTCTTTTTTGAGCTTATAAATGATTTATTTTGGGGAATGAGTTTATAAGACTTTACCAGAACATGGTGTTCACCAGTGCAGTGTATGAAGTGCTTCAGCAAAAAGCCTTTGAGTGCTGACACCTGTCTTGACAGCCAGGTGATGTAGGAACAGTGAAGCACAGTGAACTTGGGTTTGGGGAGCAGTCTGCTTCTCCCAGCACTATGATTCGATGTTGTGAGAGTCCTCGTAGTCAGTCAAACAGCCTTTTAAAGGAAACAGATTTATGACTCAGAGAAATGTGAGCTGCTCTGTTGCACCAGGCCTCCAGAATTCAAATTCTTACTGTTTGTTTTCTCATTAGTTCTTTTATAATTTTCTATAATGCTGTAAAAAGTCATCAGAAGCAGTAATATCTTATTGATTTATAACATATTCTACATTCTCCACTAGATGGGGATATTGTCTTGTAAAAACTTCTCTTTATGATTTTTTTTTTTTAATTACAGAAAATAACAAATGTATGCTTGTAATAGTTTCAAATAATACAGAGATAAATATGAATTAAAAACAAATTAATTTTGTTTTCTTTCATTTCCTTATTCCCTCCTCAATCCTATTTCATCCCTCTTTAGTGCACATCATTTCAGACCCATTTTATGTATTTAAGTGTATGTACATTTATCCTTTGAGTTTAGTGGCCTTTTAAAAGACAAATGGGATTGCGTTAAAAAGGTTATTTTGTTAACTTACATTTTAAATTTAATAGTTTGTTTTGGATTTTTTTTTCTTAATGTCAGTACTAAAATATTCCTAAAGCTAGAAAAAGAGAGTAAGGATTCTTATAGCTAATTGACCATGAAATTTAAATATATTTTGAAAGAGAATTTGTATTTTCCTTTGAAAGGAAAGTCGTATCCTATTCTTTTACTGACATAGCAGCTACCCTCACCAAAACAAATAATAAAATATATTTATTATAGTCATATTTTATGGATGACTGAGAGGCAGGAAGAGTTTGTTTCATTAACTTCCAAAGGTTAGACTTCGGTTTTAGAATAATATTGTGTTTTATTTTTAAATTTATTTTGAATATAGTATATTAAATAAAATACTGTGATTCCTACCCATAGCACATGCCAAACAAATGTTAGTTATTTTCTCCTGAATAAATATAGCATATGACAAATTGGTTTGTTCAAGCAGATTATTCTTGGGGAAATTATGAATAAGCTTGTTCTAGGAAACCTGGGATGTGAGTAATCAAGTGTCTAGTGTTGCAGTAGTTTTTGTTGTTTTTTTTTTTAAGGTAAAGAAGGAAAAACATGTGATGTAACTGCTCAGATGGTGCTGGTATGTTGTTGGAGAAGCATGAAGGAAGTCGCTTTACTCTTAGGCTCACTGTGCCAGCTTCTACCCATGCGGTCTGTGCCAGAATCTCCTGATGGATTATTGACAGTGGAACAGGTAGGGTAGATGTTTATTCCACCTGGTATAATTTCTGGTCAAAGCATAAATCACAAACTTTTATTTAAAAGTTAAATAACTTAAAAAAATTTTTTTAACATTTTTCTTGAATAAAATCTTACAGATGTCAACTGAAGAAAGTTCATTAAAGTATAGGAATTGGATCTTGCAATCCATTTCCAAACTTTGGCATTTTTAGAAATGTTTTTATTTTTCTAAGTTATATAAATAATGATAGCTTTTACCTCACTTTTAACTTCAATATTAACATTTGAATTTTTATTTCTCCATTTAACACACACAAACTTAAAATTCAAATGTAAATGAAATTGCCTATTTAGTAAAACTCCACAAACCTCTTAAATTTTGCAAAGAAAAAAATATATATATAAATATATATTTTTTTCTTTATATATTGGTTGATCATGGATCTCATGTTTCCCTCTACATTGATGATAAAGTTATAGTTACTTTGGTTTTTTTGGCTGACTTTTATTTTGAGACCACAAAGTTAGTTCCATCTGGGACTGTTCAAGTGACTTGAGTGCAGTGTTTATAAGAAATTAGCTTACCACAAGCATTTCATTTGGAAATATTTTAGATTTATTAGATTTCTGTTTTTAATTGATTCCCTCTTCCTTTCCATATGGTTTCAACAAATCCGTTTCCCACCATTTTCCAGCAAAGATACATAACATGTACTTTCATTTTTAACCTTTTTCAAATAAAGATAATTTCTCCCATAGGGTGTTATGACATTTAAGAACAAAACAAATATTGTAGTATGCTAATGCTGATTATTTCTGTAATAACCATGTGACCAGTTCCATGGAAATAACGCTAATATTTTTATTCTCACACTCTCTGTGGCTGATGTTGTTTGCATCTGGTTAACAGCTGGGCTGGTGATGTTGCAAGGCTCTGAGACAGAGAACGGCAAAGGGGAACAGAACACTGCCGGCTTCATTATGTTCCTTATTCTCTTCCAAATCAAACAGGCGTTAGTGTCCTAGAGTTACTTGCAGTCCTTACTGGTGACTGGCTGGAGTGCCAATGCCAACATCTTTGCTGAGGAATCCAGCTATGATTAATGATTACTTCACTGATGTTCACCATCTCACTAAGAAGTAAATATGGGCTAGAGCCCCTTGACTTCTCAACTTTTCAAGGACAAGTTAAAACATCTAGTGTTTTGGGTTTGTTGGCCAGTGTTTAAAAACAAAATTAAGGGAAACATATTTTACTTTTACTATAACTGAGAAAGACCTGAAAGCGTCCTGTGAAAATCATTTCACCCTGACACCTTTTACAGAGCACCCAAATTTTATGAAGTTATGTGGAATACCCAGGTTAAAATTGGGAAT
The DNA here is from genome assembly GCF_949987535.1 of Balaenoptera acutorostrata. Classification (NCBI taxonomy): domain Eukaryota; kingdom Metazoa; phylum Chordata; class Mammalia; order Artiodactyla; family Balaenopteridae; genus Balaenoptera; species Balaenoptera acutorostrata. The sequence continues at coordinate 58,250,191 of NC_080075.1, forward strand.
TAATTTTTAAAAATTGGGAACTAATATAAAATAGAAGAGATGTTTGTAAAACAACAACAATAACAAAGAGAGGCTCTTATAAACCAAAGAGCTCTTCTGATGACTGTTTTCTTGAATAAGAAATAGAATCCTGTTTTTCTGTAAAATATCCGTTTCCATTCTAATCAGGTCCAGTCATTTCTCCATGTCGCCATTCATGTGGTGACCCCACATATATATGTTTGAGGAGAAATTAATGACTGAGTGAGTGAACAAGAATGTATGTGATAGCACTGTTCTGACATTGAAACCCTGCCCTCTGTGGAAAACTTTAGTCTTGATCATGCTAAATTTTACTAAAAAAATTAAAATGCTCCTAAAAAATTTTTTAAATTTTTTTACATTTTAAAATGGGGGCATTTAGTCAATGAAATCTAAAGTTATCAAGAAATTAGTGTTACTTATATTACTAGAGGATTCCCGCTTTTAAACATATAATTTTGTTCCGTGAAATTCCTTTAAACATATTCCTATGTACTTAGTACTTTTAAGAGTTAAAAGTATAAATGACAGAGAAGAATGCAGTCTGCATTGGAGTGCTGGGGCCATGCCTAGGGTCTACCTTCCTTCCAAGGGCATAGCCGCCCTGGCATCACTAGTTCTTCTGTGCACCTAGTGGCAAAGCTACAAATGTAAGCGTCAACAGTGTAGGTGAATGTGACCACAAGAGACCTGCAGAGGCAGTGAAGTGACTTGCGGGCAGAACGCTCCGCATTGTTGGGGAGAATTGGGAACTTGGATTTCTTACTCCCAAGAATCATAAAAACCGTGATCTCCTTTTCTCTCAGTGGATGAAGGAAGCTGTTCTACAGAACCTGAAATACTGGTGTTCAGCCTGTTGCTTCTCTTGCTCTCCACTCACCCTTCACTACTGAAAAAGGAATAGGATTCTACTGCCATTTTATATTTGAGGTCTCACATTTAGACGACGGAGAGGATTTCTCATGGAACTCAGCTCCTTTAAGCCCATCCTGATTTTACAGCCCTTTGTTAAAGGGGTGACAACTTCAATCCCCCATACATGACTATAGTTTATACTAGGCCAGCAGGTAGTGAGACTCCAATTTGGGGATTTTTGCTGCTATACGAGGAGAGGAGCTGGTGCTCGCTTATAATTCTGAGTATTCAGTGCTGTATTCACATACTGTTCAAGCTGGAAGGATCACAGAGATGATATTATCCAGCTCTCTTGCACAAGGGGAGTCTGAAGCCCTTGGATGTTACCTGGTTTGCCCAAGATCACAAAGCTGGTTTGTGGCAGCTCTGGGACAGGAACCTGATTCTTCTGCTTCCCAGCCTGTATTCCGCCATGACACAGTGCTGCCTTTGTTCTGAATGGCTCATTTAATTTTTCTTTAAATTTAATTTTCCCAGCTTCCCATAGCCAACCAGATTTTTGCAAGCAACAGGACAGTAAGGCAACTTGCTACTGAACTTTATAGCAAATGATCCATTCCCTTAGATGATTGCTTGTGAAGGAGTGTGTCCTCTGCGACTTCATCAAGAAGAAAATGTGTTCATTCAGAGGCATGTCTGACCCTTCTCCTGCGCTGTAATCACATTATGAAAGGTTCTTTCATAATGTCCCTGTCCGAGAGGCAGAGATAAAACCAGCTTTGAGGGATGTAAGTCGAGACCCTTAAAGAGTGAGCAGTGCATGCAACCTTATCTCACAAACTTCCTGACTCGTGTGTGTCTGGGTTTCAAGCTGGATGCTTTGCTGATGCAGAGCTTTTGCTTGATACATTGTTTGTCCTTTTTCCATGGGATATCAGATACCCAGTACCTACTGATTTTTTTAAACTTCCTTTACCTGGACTATCAGTTCATATGTTTATATATTTACCCTAATATTCCTAAAAAGAAACTTTTGGGTAGTTTTTTTTTTTTTTAATGTATCTGCTTTCCGCTTCCTAGGAATTATTGCCACAGAAATCACATGATTAAAAATAATTACCAACTATTAGAAATAAGCAATTTTAAAAACTCCTACTTTAGATTCTATTGTAATTTTCATGATGTACATGGCTAACTGGGTTTATATGTTCCCTCAGTACCTTTTGTTACTGTTTTAGATTTCTGTCAGTGAACTGTAAGTGGGATGTATGTTTATAAGCATTTGTCAGTCTTAAAGAAATTACCTTTTGTACTTTCTTTTAACAAAGTTTATTTTTTAGAAATTATGAGTAAGTATTCATTGAACTGTGCTGAATGCAGGTTACTGTGTTTAAGCTGTTGCAGGTTACCATTTTTAAGCTGTGAAGTGAAGTTGAGCATGTAATTACATCATTTAGTCAACTATTTATTGACTGCCTTACTACAACGGCATTGTGGGAATATTAAGAAATAGAATATGTGGTTCTCTGACCTCAAAGGGCTTAGAAATGTAATAGGGGATACAAGACAAATTCATTTCAAAAAGTCAGACTAAAGGGCAACTGTTAAAATGGCACATGGTTAAGGATTTGCCAGAAAACAAAGAATAAACGTTCTGGTGGGAAGATGTCTGAGTACCAGGAAACCATCATCTTTGTTATTATGTAGGAGGACAGTGTTTGGGCTTTCATGAAATCCCAAGTGTTAGTAAGAAATCACTGTAGTATAGAATGTCCAGTTTAAAATGTTAATTATCTTACTGTAGTGTAAACTTTTATAAACTATTCCATTTAACCAAAGTGGAATTAGAAACTCCTGTTGACATTCCTAAGGTTGTGGCTGTGTCTTAAAGTAAAATTTAAATTAAGGTTTAGGGATTAAGTCTCACTACTTGATGAAACAAAATGAAAACAAAAATCGACATTTAGCAATATTGATTGCTACTCTCTGCCAGGTACTCTGCTAAATGCTTATTTGCATAATCTCATTTATTTCTCAGAATAATCCTGTGAAGTAGGTTCTAGTTTTATCCCCATTTCACAGATGAGAGAACTCTGTTACTTATGTAATTAGCTTGTATTGAGAAGGAGGCTGAGTAGGGTTCCTGAACTCAGCCCTCATGGCTCCAGGATCCCAGATCTTAACCACTGCACATGCTCTTTGTAGAAATGTCCCACCTGTATACTTGAATCTTTTTGGACTTACTAACTTATAATGAGGAGAATTAGCTTTGACTTTTCTCCTGTATTTCTCTCTACTATCTAGATAAAGGACAAACAAAAAATGTATTTACATTTGCCCTTTGTGGGTTTTATGCTCTAGGTGAGCATTTAGCTCCCCTGTTTAGTCTGTTGGTGAATTATAGGTGCCTAGAGACATGGCATGTAGCTGTCCTCCCCTGTGGAAATTTATACCCTGTAAATCCATAAAGCATGTTAATTTGCCTATAGAAGTAGGTTTTATGGAAAGTTAGAACCAGGATACACTAAACTTAAAAAGATAGTGATTAGAATTTCATTTTAAGAATAGAAATCAGTGCCCTTTTTTTCATATTTAATTGCCTTTCAGAAATTCTGAGATATATATTATTTATTAAGAAAATATTTTGTAAAGACATCATCCATGTTAAAAGAAAAGTTTTTATGAACTTTAAATAGGAGCTTAGTATCTAATAGATAGATTGAAAGGCAATCGAGTTGAATTTTCAGAGGAGTTTTTCATTTTTTAAATAAAATTTTGAAATTCTTTTTCTGATTCTACTATTGTCATAAGTTTCTACAGGGTTAAATATGTTCCCTGTAGTCTGATCATCCAAGGGGAGAGTGTCAGCATGGCCCCTTTTCCCTGTCCAGCTGCTCATGGACCACATTGCCCTGTTGACTCCTCCCACCCACTGTGATAGGGTACATCCCTACCTTGCAACCCTGTCTTCTTCCACTATTTTCTAGCACGAAACCTTGAGGCCATTCAGCCAGGTCTGCTATCACTCTCCTGTATAGTCTGTGTTCATTCATGTAGAAAGACCTGGTGAAGTGTCTGACAGGTAGCAGATACTTAATAAATGTTTGTTCACTTATTCTAGTATGTCAGCTTCTTCTCATGTTAATTATCCTTTTCTGTATTGGTTCACTCATGTATATCTTGTTTAAGGTCTGGCCATGAAGCTTTTTCTAATTATTCATTTCAATGCAAAAAGAGCTGTCATTTCTTAGTGCTGTTAAGCTTCTGATGGGTACCATCCAGCATATTGGTTTTCTCTGAAAGCTTTCAGAGGACAAACATTTTGTTTTGTTCTTTGTCTACCCAGCACTAAGCTGCTAAGCATTTGATAGGGTGCTAAAAAAGTACTTACTGTCTGATTAATAGAAATATACTCTCTTCAAAGGGAAAAATTCATATTAAGCCTGGGTGTTACCTACGTGGGTTTGTTGGGAAATTAAGTGCAAAATGACATGAGAAAAAATGGTCTACCTCTCACTTGTGTCTTTAGAATCTCATTCTGTTTTCTGAGGCCAGGATTACCTAGGGTTGAAGTCTACCCTTCAGAAGAGAGACCATCCACTGGTCTCATTCACCTCTGAGGTCTTTGATATTATTATATGCTTTTTGGTTTAAGCCCCTTTGAAGGGAGTTAAGGTAAAGGAAGCAATGAAAATCTGATCTTTGTTTAAGAACTAGATTGTAAGTCCACAGAGAAGCACTTTACCAATAACATTTCTGTTTTCCTGAAGTATGTTTTAATATCTGTAACATTAAAAAAAGATTAAGGACGTTAGAGAGACCCCATCTCTATGACTTCCTGTTTTTATTTTTTGTGCCTTAAAACACCTTTTTAGAAATCTTCTTTTGTTTCTCTAATAACAGAAATGATGGTCATAACAAGTTAGTTAACTGATGTTTCTTCTGGTCCTGTTCTGTAGGGTTCTTGAGCTTCAGGTATGTCTTGGGGGTTAAATTCAGATTTTGTGCTTGATAATTCTGTTCAAAATATACTCTGAAATTACGTATTGAAGGTAAAATGATAAGGCTCACCCTGACTCTTGACTTTTGACGACTAGTAGTATGTAGCTTGTAAAAAAATATTAAAAATTAGGGATATCATCAGATCTTCACCTGAAAACTTTAGCTGAAGAACATGACATGGCACTCTTTGGGGATATTAAATTGTTAGAATTTTAAAACTCCTGTTATATCCTGCTTCTGGTTCTTTCTTGATCTCATATCTGATTTTTATTTCTCTAAATGTATCACCCGTCTTTGTATCATCATATATATTTTGAGTTTAGAGTATGTCTTTAGCTTTCTTCTATTTGGAAATCCAGACAGAGGTCACATTGAACTGAACTGGTTTATAAGTTAAGGGCCTGTGCTGAGCTTTTAGATTTATTAACTCATTTTAATACACAATCTATGAGGCAAGTGCTATTATTATTCCCAGTCTATAGATGAGACTGAGGCAGTTGCCCATGGTTACATGTTTAACTACTCTTTCTACTGTTTATCATCTCTAATGTGTGCAGAATACCAGTCACTGTGCTGAGGTAGAAGTTGTTTCTAGATAAGCCTATGTGAGCTATCTTGGGTTAGCTTGCTTTTTCACCATTCTGTGACCTGCTGGGGAGACCTGGATCAAGAGAGAGCCAGTTGTAGCTTTGGTCCTGAGTTTTATACAAAATCTGGATTCTCTAAAGCTTATCAGCTACCAAATCTTATGGTATAAATGTAGAATCAACCCAACCACTTTAACAGTTAATGCTGTACAAAACTTCATCAGCAACTAATTGTCAGTCATGTCTTCTTAAAAGTAGATTGTCATATTTGTTATTTGTTTAAACTTGTACAGAGAAAAGCAGCATGTAGGAAAGCGATTGGGTAGCATTCTGGAAAACTCCATTGTTCTGACTCAAAGTGAAGCCTGTCACTTTTCAGGAGGCCCTTTGCACTAAATCTTGTGTGGCCATTAATATTTGTATATCTCTAAAAGGTAATTATTGGGAAGTATTGTTTAAGGGGTTGGAGTTTCAGTTTGGGAAGATGAAAAAAATTCTGTAGATGGATGGTGGTTGCACAGTAAAGTGAATATACTGAATGCCACTGAACTGTACACTTAAAAATGGTTAAAATGGTAAATTTTATGTTATGTATATTTTAACCATAATAGAAAAAAAATTGTTTTGAAGAGGGGACTAAAAGGTAATTATTTCACCTAGGCTTAGGTGTGTGAGGGTTGTCACCTTGTGTGATTTGCTGTTGGTGTTGAATGATATGAACTAACAAGGAGAACACAGCAAGATTTGTGAAGCTGGCATAGGGAGGCAGTTCTAGCCTAGCAGTTAAAGATGGCCAACTCTGGAGCCAGATTGCCTGGACTTACTACTAGTTCTACCATCTACTTGCTGTGTGACCTTGAATAAGTTACTTGCCCTTTCTGGGCCTCATTTTTCCCAGTTGTAGAGTGGAGATAATAATAGTGCTTTTTTCATGGAATTATTGTGAGAATTAATTGTGATAGTATAAAACGCTTAAAATATTACCTGTTGCATAATAGGTGCTAAATGGCTGGGCATCGAGACCTGAGTTCTAAATGATGTTACTGACATAAATACATCTGTCAATGTAAACATAAATGGCATATTTATTTTTGATTTTGTTTTGAAGGTAAAAGAAATAGGAGATTACTTTAAACAGCACCTTTTACAGTCCAGGCATAGAGGAGCATTTGAACTGGCTTACACTGGCTTTGTGAAACTCACCGAAATCCTAAACAGGTAAAACAAAGCAAATATCCCTTTAATTTTAAAAAGATTAAATGTACAAACCATGTGCTCGAAGTAGAATTTAGTTGTGTCTTTTGATGTTTAAAAGAACAAGACTTAGTTGGCTTCAAAACTCTTGGAAGAAATTGTTTTCTTAGGTTTCATTGTATGATTTACTGAAGATGATGGAGTGAAATGTCCAAACCGAGTCGCTCTCTCATTGAAAGGTGATTTGACACAAACTCAGATTTTGCTAAAAATAGATTTGAAGTTACCATTTATTTTCATTGAATGAAATGACTGTTTTGTCTGTTTGAAAATTACTTGGCTTGTGGAATAAAATAAGCCCTCCAGTTTTTTGGATTTGTGTATGTTACAGAGAAACACTTAAGGATTTTGTGTTTTTCTTCGTAATTTTATCTTATAGAAAAATTTAAAAGAACAGTAAATAGACCCAAAAATATAAAGGACTTTTCCCCCTTACTTGGAAAAATACTTAAGTAGATTTCGTACATTTAGCCACATGTTTTTTTTTTTTTTTGACATTATAGGTGCTGATAATTTCATTCATTCATATAATAGATTTCCTCCAAAGAGCTTGTGAGGAAACCTTAAATTACTTAATGACTAAGTGTTCATGGCAAGTGTTCTCTAAATAAAAGGTAGTATTTTCCAGGAAAACATTTCCATTGCCTGGAAATTTTTTGAAATGAAGCAGAGTTCTGCCAGCCTTGTAGCCTCAGCAAACATTTTATTTTGGGCCGTTAAGACATCTACTCCTTGAATATTTTTGAAGCATTTTTTTCACACTCCTGGTAAAACATTTATAAAACATTTTGGCAGTTATGGGCTGCACAGAATATCTTTAAATGATACATTAAAAAATGTCCTTGACATTAAACTGCTGATCTTGAAAATATTTTGTTGTCTTTGCAGCTCTTTCTTTCCAGTGTAGACATGACTTAAGAATATTTTTTTCTCACAACACAACACACTTCCCTCCTTTCAAATCAATTAACAAATATATATATTGAACACTAACTGTGTGCTTAGTACTGTGCTTGGCTTGGAGGATATAATACTTCTTTATGAGACAGGTTCCTGTTCTCAAAGAGCTTATGGTTTAGTTGGGGAAATAAGCAGGGATGAAATTCAAAATATTTAACAAATGGTACGTCATGGGCACTGACTGGTCAGAACAGACACTGGCTGTAAGCATTCAAGATCGCTGTCTGTATGGATGTGTGTTAGCTGAATACCAGCCTGGAAAGTGAGACCAAGACACTTGAACAAGATGAGCCAATGTAATTGTCAAAATTTGGGTGAAATTTACAAATTCTCTAGGAATAGCAGAGAGAAAGCAACAAGGAAAGGCTGGGAGGGCTTACTGGAGGAGGTGGAATTTGTGCTAATGCATGAGTAAGGTTTAAGTAGATAGGAGGAGAAAGGAGGAGACTTTATGAGTAAATGTTCAGAGGCTAGAACCAGCATGGCATATTGTTAGCTGAGTAAATGAGCCAGCCTGATTGTTGTGGTGGTGGTGCTGGTGGTAGAGTTACTAGGCAACATCATACATTTGGATAGATGGAGGTCAAATTATGGATACCTAGAAAGCAGATTTGCTGTAGTAGGGATGGAGAGAGGCACTGAACATTTTCGACCTGAAATAGATCATAGGAGGCCTGTAGAATGGAGAAATAGCAATAATCTGTGACACGAGGTCTTAGTTCTACTTACATCCATTCTGTTTATTGGCAGTGAGATTGTACAAAAGTTACTCTCCTCAGCCTCTGATTTCTTCATCTGTAAAGTAAGGAAAAGAATATTTGCCCTGTTGACAGATCTCTCTGGCTTTTGTTATATGGATCAAGTAAAATACCTATTTATGAAGACCCTTTTGCATTATTAAACTTTCTACAAATGTAAAACATTATGAGATTGATGTTGGTTATGGTGTTGGTGCATCAATGTAGTTTTTCAGTTGGAAGTGTTAGGTTAGATAGATTGTAGTGACAGATGGTAGTGAGACGAGACTGGCATTGGCTCTAACAATCTAGAGCTGAGGTGATGAGAGCTTCCTCTGAGTCGATGGCTCTGGGAATGGAGGGAAAGAAGTGGCATCTCAGTTAATATTTATCCCCACATAGTAACAACTATACACATGATGTTTTGAATGCTTAGAAGAGAAGCTGTGGACATCTCTTATTTCATGGTTTGATGTGTCAAGAATTAGGGCAGTGCATAGCTGGGTGGTTCTTCTCCTTGGGGTATTTATCGAATTCAGTTGGTGGTGTTCAGCTGACAGATGAACTGGTCAGGAGGGTCCAAGACAGCTTTATTCACATTATGGTACCTTGGTGGGATGGCTAGAAGATGGGGCCTAGTTGGGACTGCATGTGGCCCCTCAGCATGGCAGTCTTGGGGTAGCTGAAATTCTTATATGGCAGCTGGCTTCCTTCAGAGAGACTATTCCAAGAGAACCAGGCAGAAGCTTCATGGTATTTTCTGACCTAGCCTTGGAAGTCTCATGGCATTGCTTCAGTCACATTGTTTTGGTTCTAAATGAGTCTTAAGGCCAGTCGGATTCAAGGGGAGAGGAATTAAACATCACCATTTGATGGTAAAGTGGCAAGATCGTATTGTAGAAATACGTGTGGGATGGGAGATATAGTGGTGGCCATCTTTGAAGAATGCAGTCTGCCATGTGAAGTAAACTGAATGTGTGTGATAGAGGTCCCCAGGGAGTCCACAACTGTTCCTGTGGTTTAATTTTTGGTGACCAGAAAAGTGGGATTGATGTTACCAAAGGCAAGGAGACTGAAAGAGGAGATTACTTTGATAATGGTGAATACATTTGCTTTGTATGTGTTGAGTGTGACATGATGGTGGCATATCCTGGTGGAAATATTTAAGTCAGAACTGGGAGATAGGGGATTAGTTTGGGTGCTATTGCAGAAACAGAGATGTAGATTTATGCCGTCTTCATAAATATCATAGCTAGTAGGATTGCAGTCTTTAGGAAAGAGCTTAAAAGGAGAAAAGAACAGAGGACCAAGGACAGAGGCTTCTGAACAACTGTACTTTGTAGTTGAAAGTACAGTTGAAGGCATTCCAAATAAATGGAGTGGGGAGGTGAGGCAAGGCCCAGTGCCTGGTATCTCAGCCACTCCTAATCTGCTGTAAAGATCTCCTCATGGCTGTCACTATTGGCTTTTAACCAACCTGTTATGAGTTCCCAACTGTTGCTTCCAAACCAAGTGGTTCTTGATCCCTTTGGAGACATTTCAGATCTGCTGAACAGAATGTTTTACAGAGAACATCTTTGCAGTATGTGTGGCTTCCTTTTGTTTGGTTTTTATTTTTAAAAGCAAGTTATTTCTTTTGGATCCTTCTGAAAGCTTTTAAGTTATGAAAAATTTATTTAGGCATATAGTGTTTTAAAGTTTGCAGAAAGAAATCTGGGCTTTCAGGAAAATCCACTGAAATGGAGGCCAACTGCTGGCCACCCCTTGAACTACAGCTGTGTTAAGGAAGCAAGCACTTAAAGAGATTAATGGGTAAATAACCGAAGAGTTAAACATGAGCCACATTGTTTGAATTGATGTTTAACAGGATTATTCAGAATGTCTTCAAATGTAAATTGACTTCACTATTAAACAATCATCTAAGAATAAATAGGAATGGGAGGCACTATTCTTTTTTCTGGGAATTTTTTGAAAGCAACACTTGCGCACACACACACAATATGTTGAGTTAATTTTCTAGAATCTGATTTCTTATATGGTCCTTTCTATTTAGAATTTGATGAAATATTCATGTACTCTTTAAAAAACATAATCACGGGGCTTCCCTGGTGGCGCAGTGGTTGAGAATCTGCCTGCTAATGCAGGGGACACGGGTTCGAGCCCTGGTCTGGGAAGATCCCACATGCCGCGGAGCAGCTGGGCCCGTGAGCCACAATTGCTGAGCCTGCGCGTCTGGAGCCTGTGCCCCGCGACGGGAGGGGCCGCGATGGAGAGGGGCCCGCGCACCGCGATGAAGAGCGGTCCCCGCACCGCGATGAAGAGTGGCCCCCGCTTGCCGCAGCTGGAGAAAGCCCTCGCACGAACCGAAGACCCAACACAGCCAAAAATAAATAAATAAATAAATAAATAAATAAATAAGAAAATCCTTTAAAAAAAAAAAAAAAAAAAAAACATAATCACCTGCCCATGCATAATTACCTGCTTAAGCATTTGATTAGAGTGGTTAAATGCATTAAAGTTATCACTGTAAATTCAGGTTTCTGATGAAATTCATATTTGCTTATTTACGCTCTATAATCTTAGTATTTTAAGTTATTCTTTCAGTGAAAATAAACAGAATTCTAAACCAGGGGGCCAAGCAGGGAATCTAGTTTTCATTTGTTCAGCCATAAATTAAAAGCTTAGGGCTTCCCTGGTGGCACAGTGGTTGAGAGTCTGCCTGCCAGTGCGGCGGACACGGGTTCGAGCCCTGGTCTGGGAGGATCCCACATGCCGCGGAGCAACTGGGCCCGTGAGCCACAACTGCTGAGCCTGCGCGTCTGGAAGCCTGTGCTCCGCAACAAGAGAGGCTGCGACGGTGAGAGGCCTGCGCACTGCGATGAAGAGTGGCCCCCGCTTGCCACAACTAGAGAAAGCCCTCGCACAGAAACGAAGACCCAACACAGCCAAAAATAAACAAATAAATAATTAAAAAAAAAAAAAAAAAGCTTAACTCTAAGGGGATTAAGTTGTTGTCTACAATTCTAAATCTAGAAGGGAGGTTCATGAGTACCTGATATTGTCTTACTCTTCATTTGTTTGAATTGCTCTTATTGAAATGTAGCTTAACCTATGAATATTTACTGCACTGATTACAATCATTCTCACATTGTTGGCCCGAAAAAATGAACTGCTGACATTTAGCAATTTTTGTCATAAAATGCTACTACTGACCCATGGACGTCAACAATTATGGTGGACAGAAGTAATTTAAATATGTATTTCAACTTTCATCAG